>NW_026463698.1:0-64268 GCF_021730395.1 Mercenaria mercenaria
TTAAGGGCCCCAACTATTGTTATACAAGTATGACAGTTTAGTGTACTAGTATATGAAGTTAAGGATTAAACAAGTTTGATAATGTAAATTAGTACAATTTACAAGACTCGCTGTTTTCCAAATAGCCGAGAAGGGATAAACACTTATTTTCATATAACCCATGAGTGCTAAATATAGGGAAAGTCAAGAGTCACGATAGGTTTGGAAATCATGAAATAAGATTAAATAGAAACTATTTATATGCGCTGTATCTCTCACGTTGTCCAGGAGGCAAAAAAAATATGCCCACAAACATGACCACAGAAATCTTTAAACGTAATCATATTCCAGTATGGCTGTCTTCTTTTCAACGAATGCCCACTATGGCATGTCAAACGTTGCTAAATTATATTTGTATGTTATTATTATTGTATGTTTTTATTGTTATTCAATGTCTTGTCATTCATATTCTAAAATTTGCTATTGTTATTGTATATGTCATTATTCTTATGGTATGTTCGATATCCTTATGGTAAAAGTCATTATTGTTTTTTTATGTTTCGTTATTGTTATTGTATCTTTGATATTGTTATTCTATGTCGTGTCATTCATATTCTAAGTCTTATCATTGTTATTGTATATGTCGTTACTCTTATTGTATGTTCGATATTCTTTTGGTAAAAGTCATTATTGTTATTCTATGTTTCGTTATTGTTATTCTATATTTTATACTGTTATTCAATGTCGTGTCATTCATATTCTAAGTATTATCATTGTTATTGTATATGTCGTTATTCTTATTGTATGTTCGATATTCTTATGGTAAAAGTCATTATTGTTATTCAATGTTTCGTTATTGTTATTGTATCTTTGATATTGTTATTCAATGTCTTGTCATTCATATTCTAAGTGTTACCATTGTTATTCTATATGTCGTTATTCTTATTGTATGTTCGATATTCAAGTTATCCAAAGTAAGAGACCTCTCGGCCACGGAGGCCCCGCAAGTATAATTATTCCGGTGTGTATATTTAATATACAAATGTACATGTAAATAAATTCTGTCTTAAATGACCTTTCGGAGGAACTGTATTGCATATGTGTAATTATTGTGGGATGTATATTCAATATAGAAATGGACATAAAAGTAAATATTTTAACTAATGACATTTCGTAGGAACAACTTTTCACACGTGCAGGTATGTATGCGAATATCATCTTGTACTGAAAAACGGTATAAAGGGAAGTGGTGGTCTAGTGGGTATGGTATCGGCCACTCAATCCAGGAGTCGTAGGTTCAAGTCCCACTGGGGTCACGACCATGACTTCTCATATGACACCAGTACTCCGTTTTCCAGGAAGCGGACTCGAGAGCGGTTCAAATAAGCTTGAAACTTTCATCACAATCGAGCTAAAATAAAATAGTAAAAACTAAACGGAATGTCTATTGTTGACTTCTACGCATTCACATTTAATATTTATATTTTGCGCTGAAACCTGACGACACATTTTAAGATATTACTAAATGTCCGAGTTTTTTGTGTCTATCTTGGAATTAAGAAACTATATTTACTGGGGATAATGGTAGTCTGCAAGTTAGTTACTGCAGCAGGAAAAGAAAACGTTGATACTTTTAAGGCAGTCGAAGATGAAGATAGACATGACAAAAGTGGCCAGGATAGCATACCGAGCACTTTCGCTGTCCATTATATTTTGACTTCGGTAGTCCCACCGGGACCGAGCTATTTTGATTTTTGTCTTCTGGCCTGTTACGTCGGTCTCTTAAGGGTGTTTCCTATGTTGCTATGTCTTCTGCAAAGGCATTGAGTACATGCGTTTTAGGTTTTTATGGATTGCATTTATATAAATATACAAACGCATTTTTGTGTTTTTACATTACATGCTTTCTGTTATCTTTGCGTATGTTATTTCACCTGGCCGGGATAACCTTTATTTACACTGTCCTGTGACTTTGGAACATGGTGGGGGTAAGAGTCAGGTTAGGTGCACCATAAACCGGTTTAAGCTTCCTAGGGTTGGTTTTGCCGATAACCGTTCCAAGGCGGTGCCCCACTGTATTCCTTGTGTGTTTGTGTTGGCCGTGTGCTCGTCTGCGTGCTGGGTTTAAGTTTTGGGAGGCTGCGTTTTTAGAACGTGGCATTCCCTGTTGGATATTCATCCTTCTTTTTAAAATTAGACGCCTTGTCCTGGATGGGTCTCTCATTTGCTGAAATTTAACCGAAAAGGTGAATCGTTATGTGTCATTTTTAAAAGAAACAACCATAAATAATTGCAGTTCAAGAAACTTCCCTTAATCACAGAGACGCGTAAACAGCAAACACATGCTTAGTAAAAATCAAAGAAGACAGGCAGGCTTACGCAAACAGACAACGAACGTCAAAAATGTTTTTGTGTCATTTTTTTCAAGATCCTACGGCTCTTTTGGTACGATTTCCATGAAAAGAAATGAAAAGTACCACACTGATAAAGCTGATGAAATAAAGTTGCTACATATGAAAAATGTTTCACAAGAAAAAAAAATCTTCCCCAGCAAATGTTTGAAAGTCATCTAGCTTATCCCTGACAATGCCCTTAGCCCACATAAGTCAAACTGAGTAGCGAAAGTAAATAGCCTTTCTAGCAGCGAGAAAAAAAAATCATTCAAGTTAACCACCAACTTTATCACCACAAATATATTCCATGCAGTTCTTTTTAGTTCCAATGCTGTCGAAAATGCTCTTCTTGGTGAAAAGATATCTGAGTATCCCAATAACATGTCAAAGAAAGAATACGTCAAGTTTGAAAGTATGGACACGCTCATGGGGATTTATTATTTTCAGTGTCTAACATATCAGAAAACTGGTACCAAAATACAGAATGCTGCTCATAACAAAAAAAAAACAAAAACAAAAACAAAAAAACAACCTATTTTTATACATATCAACCTGACTGAAAATATCGGCATTATGGAGATCGGTGTATATAACATGTGTTTTAAACAGTTTATATATATCGCTAAATAAATTAAATTCTCGCGTTCCGCAAAGGAATAAAGACATGAAATGAAATGAAATGCCGTGTGTTTCTTTACAATTATCTTTGCAAAATTACAACGTATACTATCTGAATTTATTATATTGCTTATATATTCAATAAACAAAATCTTCTAATATAAATCATATTTAACGAAAACATATAACTATGGCCTTCCTTCAACATGAATCATCTTAATGGTGAAGGATTCAACTTTATCTAACTGTGGCAATTCATTGTATTTCTTGTTACATGCAAAAATCATATGTTTGTTCGTCTCTGTACCTTCAAGTAATTTTTGCGTACATGGCCCTCTAAAGATATTTTGTATTGAAAAATGAAGATCTAAAACTGCTATTTCGGTTTTAACCTTATCAGTAGGTCTGTGTATTGGATAATTTTATTAGTATACACAACAGCTTTCTAATGTATTAAGCTTAAAACGTACTTGTCGCGGGTAACGGATCTTTCGACGGCCTCTGTATCATTTTCTCAAGGACCTAAGTTAAATATTTGTGCCAATTTATGAACTGCATATCTAACACTTATCACGATACCTTATCTAAATAAGCATGGCAACAGGGATGTTTAGAATACCTTACTTTTGGGTAATTTCTTTAAAAAAATTATTAAATAATATTATCTTTCCCGTTTCAACTCGCTTCAAAACATCTTACTTTAAAAGTAAACAACTAAAATTCAAACGCCTTATTCGACTTTTAGATGAAAAAAACCTATTCTGGCGATTTTTGTTCTCTTGGACTATTTATAAATACAGATAAAAAGCTGAAACAGGCCACTGTCAAAGCCTTTGTGGTTTACACATCTATAATATTTGTATATCGTTGTTTCCAATTGTAACATTAATTTAGTTCACGATATCGCTATTTCCTACAAAAATATGGACAATTTTAGCATAGTTATTATTAGATAAATATCAATTATCAATGAAAATACAAGTTTAAAGTAGGTATATGAAAATGACCGTGTACCCGCCTAATTTCCCGATAAAATCAGTCATAATCATCCATTTTCTTACCTTCCGTATAACATTTCAATATAAATAAATAAAAACAGCGAAATATTAAGCGGAATACTCATGAAAGATATTTCGTTCAATAAGGACTGTTTCGTGTTAGATGCTCAAAATCACGTATTTTCAGGATAAAATCTGTTAATTTTGCTCGCCGGTTTGACACGTGACGTCATGATGTCTATGGCGTAATTCAACGCAGGAATATTTTGTAACGTTCCTGCTGTAATTTATTCATTCTTTCAGCATTATTAAACCATTTAGAAAATCGGAGAAAACTTTATATAATTATACAGAAAAAATGAATAAGTAAATTCATTTTTGTTGTAGTAAATGTTGTCGGAAATTCTCACATTTGCTTGCGCACATTCAAAATTCCTGGTTTACGCCTTCATTAATCTAGGTAATGCTTGATTGTTCCCTGATTTAAATAGAGTGAAGACTCAAAGTCAAAAAAATCACAATGCGCTTCTAGTATAATAAGAACAGTAAAAAGGTAAAGTCAAATGACGTTGCAATCAAAATACTACTAATGAACCTATACACATAAATGTTGACTGTGCAATTAGTTTTGCAAATTGTAACTGTGATATAATAAAACAAATTTTGACTCTAAAGCTATAGTAACACGTATTCTGAAATCACATGTTTATGAACTCCTCCCTAGTATAACTAAATTGGTGACTCTCTCATTACAACAAGGTGTTTTTCCTGTGAAATACAAACAAGCAGTTGTTAGACCTTTGCTTAAAAAGCAGGTCTTAGAGCTTTCAAACTATCGTCCTGTGAGTGATTTATCATTTCTGTCAAAACTTATTGAGAAAGCTGTTTTTACAGATTAAACAAACATGTTAATCAAAACAGTCTTTTGCCTAAGAACTGGTCTTCATATATGAAGTATCACTCCTGTGAATCTGCGCTACTTCGGTTAGTTAATGATCTTGAAAAACTGGAGGTCACGGTCCTTATTGCAATTGACTAAAGTGCGGCATTAGACACTGTCTACCACGACATTCTGCTAGATGTCCTAAACGCACAGTATGATGTCTGTGAAACAGCTCTTCAATGTGTAGACTCCTACTTAAGGCCTGGCACATGTAAGATTAATACCAACAATGTATATTCACCAGACCACCATCTTAAATAAGTGTGACGAAAGGCAGTTGCCTTGGTCCGTGACTGTATCGCACCTATGCTGGAACTCTTTTTCTACGGTTTTGCTGATAATCAAACAGCAAATAAAACATAAATCGTCCTACATCTGTTTCCGTAGAATCATAAGCGATCGGAGACCTCGAAAGGTGAGCAGTTGTAATCAATGACTAGATGAATAGAAACAAGTTGAAAATGAACACTTCAAAAACTGAATTTATTATGTTTGATAGCAGACCCCAACCAAACAAATGTTTTACAAATTCGATTAACATTACTGGCGTAAAAGCACACTTAGATATCTTGGTGCATTTATTGACGAAACCTTGAACTTTAAGGATCATGTAAATCGCACATGTCGTACAGCCATTTTGAACTGCCTACGAACTAAGAACATCCGAAAATATTTAATAAAAGCAGCTATGAAATTTTAGTTTTGTCTCTAGTTATTTCACATCTGGATTTCTGTAAATTCATACTGTACGGCGTAGCTAACGGTGAGATGCTTAAGCTGCAACGTATATTCAAAACATGTGCGCAAGGATTGAGTTTAAGATACTTACTTTCCTTTCATGTATAGCTGTCACATTGGCAGAGCACCTTTGTATTTAACAGAATTGCTTACAGAGTATATTCCTAGTAGACAAGGTTCGAGATCGTCAGAAAATTCTAAATGCCGTTATGTTGTTCCATACAACAAGTGCAAAACATTTAGTGAGTAGAAGTGTCTGTTCTATTGGTCCGAAGCTGTTTAATGAACTGCCGTTAGAACTACGCAAACGTAAATTACTTGATACATTCAAAAATATCTTATAACACTGTATTTCTGAGACTTCATGGCATTGTTTTAATTTTTTGACAATAGTTTTATATACGAAAACAGCGGGTGATAGTTTTTAAATTTTTGTAAAAGGTTTTACATTTTCAAGGTTTGTTAAATTAAATGTACTTGCTGGTACAGGCTCTATGGGTATAGGATAGTTTGTAATATTTCTTTCTTTAAAATGATAAGTGGTGGCACCATTAACCAGGCGGTTTGACCTCTATATGCTGACCGACTGGGCGAACCATGAAGGCTTTAAGCACTGATATTCGGCAATAGGGGTGAAAAGGCCTCAGGGGACAGGGTGCGGTCATGGCATTTTGTTTAAATAAAGTTATTATCGTTATTATTATTATTATGTACAATACCAATTAATATGTCATTGTATAGAAATAGGCGTTTAATCCAATTATTCAGTTTCAGTTTATAGGATATGATCTATATGTTCTATTATCCTGACTAAGGTAATATGAACCGAGGCGATATCACATTATATCAAATGGCTCAAGAGTCTATATATGTATGATAACGTTTATTTATCTTTATGAAGAGTAGTACATCATTCTTGTGTTACAGATAACAGAGCGTTATCATTTTCAATCTTACCTACTAGGTAGGTTCATACAGCGAAAGAGGACATGCCAGACATGGTTAACGTAATATGGAGAGTATTTGTTAGCGTAATTTGAGGAATTCACTGTCAGACATGGAAATGCAACTTATAAGCTGCAAAGAACACGAGACAAAAGTGGACGTACAAACAAACCCAGGAGAACAAACTGACGAGACAGAGGAAAACAACTGTAATGTCAATGATAAGAGCAAACTAAAAAAATCCAGCTTACCTGTAGACAAAGAATCGACAACAAGTCTGAAGAATACTTGCGATGGCAATGCTAAAAAAGGTGAAATTCAACAGAGGAAAACAATATCATGTGACAATCAAAGCAAAAATGCTACATTTGACATTGGAAAACGATGTAATAACTGTGCATTTGAAAACAACAAGTATGACAGCTTCGAAGTGAGATGTATTAATTGTTTTACATTAGAATGTTTACACTGCGAAAATAATTGCGAGTGTAATAATAAATGCTGTTGTAGAGAATTAAAAACAAACTTGAAGATGATTATTGAAGATGCACACGATTTATTATCAAAACAGCTGTCTTGTTATTTATCAGTTGAACATCTGAACAGTTTTTCCTCTACTTATGAGTTTAGGTTACATGGTGGAAGAACAACGCTACAGGCTATCATATTTTTATGCTGTCAACCGAAGTCTGACGAGTCTACGCAGATTGATCAACAGGACAGTGCTTGTGTAAGGTCTTCTGTTTTTTCTTAAATCATATCACAACGAAACTTAATTCAATAACATAAAACATTACACATACGCCGTGAATTGCAAAACACATTCATAGATCGTTTCAGTAAGATTATGTTTACATAACAATGTACAAGAGAAAAGATGATTTTCTTTTATATTACCCAAGTCATAGCAAAATGATTTTAATGATATGACAATACCATTTAACTGTTTGCAGTGTGATTCGTCGTCAAAGAACTATCTCAACATATTTATCCTAGATGAACTTGAGGATCAAAAGGTACACATACATTTGGGAAAGATGAATACCAAAAGGGTAAGTATACCATCTTGTTCCTCATCTTTATCATTCTACATGGTAGCTTAATAATTATGAAAATAATTTGAATGTAAGACGTGAGGAGCAAAAGAATTTAGACTTTTTATTAGGCAAGTCATCACAAAATACATTCGGCAAGAGCGGTGTTTGCTTGCGTTACCACTTGCGCTAAACGAATTGATTATCTTTATTTGTCCTCGTAGATATGTACAAGTTTCTAGTATATTCAGTAGTAATATATATATCTAAATGCGAGACAGAGTGATATCTATGTTTATTCTTCTATGAATGGCATTGAACGTATTAATTTTGATAGGTTGTTACCATATATTCAAAAGCCGAGTCGGAGAAAGAGAATAGATTCGTCCAACAACTCACGGGGCAATTAAAACGAGAAGATATACAACTTTCCATTGTGAATGAGTTCAGTGAAAGTTTGGAAGAAGGTACAATGCCGGTCATTGTCACGTGTCTGCTTTACTCACGATTGTATTCAGACATACATCAAGCTTTGTCCGGGATAAAAGGTGCTTTTAATACATTTAATTACTAATCATATTATAGATACATCTGACAGTTTCCTATATGTATATAGGTAATATTTTCTTACTGACACAATTTCATTAAACTTTGTGTACTGATGAGAATCAAGTTTAAAACGGAAATATGTATTAAAGTCATAGGTACCGTTGCTTAATCTTGAATTATATGCCATTGAAAATCAGTTGAGGCAAGGAAACTGTGCATTTGGCATTCAGTATAAAAGTTTAAAGAAATTCGGTCCATGGGAAAGACCAGGACTTTGAGATATAATTTTGTCATGTTCGTAGTCAATATGCCACAGTGTCTATATATTGACATGGACAAAATTTTCTTTAGGACAAAATTTCTTCTTTAAACTGTGTTTACTGACAAAGAATTTAATCAAAAACAGAAATATAGAATAAAGCAAATCATTGGTACCCAGACTTTTTCACGAATTGTCTGCCCTCGAAAGTAGAAAAAATATTGAAAACTCTATTTTCAAGGGCAGACAATTCAAGATCAAACAAGGTACCTATGACTTTAAATACATATTTAAATGAATGAATGAAATTCTGTCCGTAGGATTGTTTTGCCATTTTACATACAGGAAACTGTCGGATGTGTCCTTAAAGAGATTTGTTTGTTTAGGCTTTAACGACGTTTGCACAGTATATGAGTTATATACTACAGTTTCTGTATTCTCGGATGACTGATTGATTTCAGACTCAATGTCTTGCCTTCTATTAATTTTTTACGTAGAACATATGTGTGACCAAGTGAACGAACTCAAGGCTCCACTGTCCTTATAATTACGTTGCCCATATTGAGGTAAGAACAACGCATATTTTTGCAATAATAACGTTAGTGGAATGAATATTAAGTCCTTGAAGGTATCTTAATTTTTTTTTGAAACATCTGAAGAAATCCGAAAGTGCATTTTTATATTTCAGTAATACTCAAACAGTTTCATGACCAAAGTTGACAGCTATAAAAAGATCAATTCTGGTGTATTGATTTGGCATTTTAAAGACAATTTAGAAACAAAAACTCTAACGTTCTAATGTTTATGAAATGACTAAACTTCAATTTTAAAGAAAGATAATTTTACGAAAGCCTGGAGGTCAGTGCATTCATAGCTGAGCCTACGGCGATGTGAACTCTCTATCAACAATTTCAGTTGTAGTATGTAGTATGTGCGCAACCTTTTATTCTTTCTGTGCAAGAAGACACGAAAAAACGGCAGACTACCGATTTGTCGTGTCTTCTTGTGCTCGGGATGAAGACACGAGGACAGGAAAGTGCGTAAAAATGTATCCACGTTTGCGAAGACATAACAAATAAACACAAAGCTTGGCCAATAGATTCTTTAATGTTTTGTCATTTTGTTTTAATTGTTACGTGTCCATCTGTTTTCGTCCCAACATGTATCATGTATATGCATAAAGATGACAGATCTAATTACAAATGTATAAAAACTATGTTATACTATACGTAAAAACATTTAGTTTATAAAATTGTCCCTTGTAATGGATCAGTCACACTACACCGTATAGCATTAACGGACGCCTAACGTATAGAAAAATTGCGGCAGAAAGTTATCCAGTGACGAAAGGCATCCCCCACTGCTGCGCGGTGCTCTCGCGATCGGAGTATGGGGCGCATAAAACGGAACATGACTGCAAGATCAACGTACATATACAGAACGAACAACGTTCAATTGACGGACATCACCGTACAAGTAACGCATAAAACGTAAGTGCGACGCATGAGAAACTGACAAAACCTTCTTCGAACGTTTAGCGAATGTATTGTCAGTAATCGTCCGTTGAACATACGTTGCATGTCCGGTAGTAGTCCGGCCGTGAATCAGGTCCACCGGACAAGAACTGATGCGAACCGGACAAGTACAGAATAAGGAACGTACGAGTAACGAGCTAAACGCATACCAGCATATTGCTACCATACATATGACAACTTTGTCCGGTGGTGAACGTTCCAAATTTTGAACATTTTCAAAATCTTCCACCGGATGGAGCGAACATCACTGGACAAGGAGCGCAGGTGCCGCATAAGAAACGGAAATGAAACGCATACGAACGAACATGAACGGATTGAAAAATTTGTAATACGTTGGTCGTCCGTTAACGCTTTATGGTGTTGTGTGACTGACACATAAGCATCGAAACTTATTTCTTTAAAACATTTGCCATTATCAGGTAAATTACCTATTTCAGGTATATATAATAAAATAATTAACATTACCCGTCAGTATTGAAACATATTGAAGTTTAATATTTAATAGTAACAGAAAGCAGTATAACACATAATGTTTTTAAGATCTTTAACTTTGAAACGAGAAGTTAAGCGAGTTTTGCAGCGAACTTGTTGCATTAATATTACACTAAGAAAGAACGAGCTGATATTTTTTTTATTCTTTTTTATCTTTTTCAGAGATATTTCACAAAAAAGTTATTTTGGTACTATTACACTTTAAAAGAGAGGATACAAGGGGATTAGCACTGGATCTTCAGAGAGAAAACAAGTTCCAAGTTTTAAAATATGTTGATTTTTTTCATCAAAAAGGACTAGAAAACATGGAAAACGTGATAAAAGAAATTAAACGAGCAATATATGAAAGCCGCTAAGATGATAAGTTTACCTGTGAAGAAGTACCATTATTTCAGGAAATATGCTATTAAAGTGACAACGTTTACATTTGGATTTATTTTTATTTGCTGTTTTTATGACTTAAAGTTTGTTCAGATTTTTTGATTCAATGTATTTTTAGCTTACCTGTGCACAAAGTGCTCGGGATGAGCTATTGTGATCGCTCACCGTCCGCTCACATACAACACTCTGCTTGTCATGCCATCCGAAACGAAAAACTTAAAACAATCTGACTAAAGTACTTAATCTTCTAAACAAAGATCTGAGAATGACACATTCACATTCGTCTTCTGTGGACTTTGCATTTCCAATATCGCTATTTTTATTTTCGCAAATCTATTTTTATTTGAACCAATCACACGACTTGTTCGAATGTCTTTAGATCCTAAGCGTAGCGTAATAGGAGATGTACTTAAGTCAGATTGAATTTAAAAATCTTCTTGTAAAAGAACTACAAGTCTTAGGCTTTGATATTTGGTATGTAGCATCATCTTGTAGTCTTCTACTAAGATTGTTCAAATTATCCCCTTAAGGACAAATAGGGCCCTGCCCTTCGGGTCACATTGTTTACGTAGACTTATATATGGAAAAACTAGAAAATCTTATAGTTTTAAACCATTGGGATAGGGCTTGATATTAGTTCAAGAAATCCGTGCATAAAAAGGGGCGAATTGTGCACTTTCTGTGAAAAGCATGAAACTTGCCATAGTAGTAGATAAATATTATACGCTTCATTTAAGACAGACTGGGGTGCAGCTTGTTGAAAATCAAGATGGTCGCCATAGTTCAGTATACTAAGAAGATGAAAAACAAGTGTTTGTATCCTGTATAAAAGCTTTGGCATAATAGTGGCATATAAACTACGCTTCGAATAAATTTCCAGTTTATATTGTAAAGTCAATATGTCCGCCTAAATCCAAAATGACTGTCAAAACTAACTTTTATTTGCAAATGGCGAAATGATTGATTAAATCACGTAAAAGGATGTTACTTGGAGGAACAATCATATATTAAGATATATACCCTTATATAACCAAGACAAAACTATTAAGTCCATTATATTCCAAAATGGACGGCACTATGGATCTATTTATAGATTCACTACTAACACTTGATTGTCTATACAAGCCATGTTATATATATATAGTAGAGAGAATTTATACGAACTAAATCACCACCACAATATACCAGACCAATTACGGCAAAGCCCGGACTGAAAATACATATTATCTTATCCTATGTTACTTGTATTCTTTTATGCTAAACAGTTATGTATCAAAGTTGGTTTCTTTTGTTTACAAGCAAAATTATATACGAAAGTTGCCCCCGCCAACCCCTTTCTCTAAATGCAGCCATAAGTTAAAACAGTACATTAAATATCAAAGGACAAAGCTCAGAAACTGATTTCAAAACCATTCAAATTAGCAAAATAATTTTATCAACTTCTTTTATTATAAGTTTCGTTCATATTAATAAATGTTTTGTCAATATGAGTAATTGCTTGTGATTATAAATAATTCTGCAACAAATGGATCAAATAGGTATAAAACAGGTAAATGCATATGTTAGTGTACAGTGCATAAAGTAAAGGGGAAAACTGTTTTCATATTGATATGAGTTTGTTTTTCAAAGCTGAGACGAAAAGTAAAAAAAAGAACTTTGCAGCTCAGACACAGATGTAAACCTGAGATAATTTAGTAACAACAAAAGTAAAATAAATACAATTTCCAGTCCAGATGTGTATAAAAGTTATATAAAAGTTGTGAACTACATATTTTAATATCAAAATCAGTTATTTTGAACAATAAAATACAGTTTGTAAATGTTGTTATGTATAGATAACTTTTCTCATTTTTCACTAAGGCAAAACATTGTTTACTGACCTTGTTTCAAGACATTATTCTGTATTTACTATAACATTCTCCTTCAATCTAGAAAATTCTATCAGTAAAGTATCAATTATTGATAAGCAGTGTATATCAGTTATTTTAAGAAAAGACTGTCTGGAAATTTCTTTTTATTCTTTTTGTTACCTGAAAATTCTGGAACCTTCCATGATAAAATATATAGTCAGATGTTTTAGATTGAAACTGAACCTGAGAACCTAAGAACCTAAACTGTAGATATTGATGAAACTTTCCTGTATTTCTTTAAAACATATTATTACCAGTTTGGATATTTAATATTTGGAAGGATTATTTGAAGGATTTATACTAAAAATTTCTGGATTTAAAAAGTTATCTTTGAAGAGAGGAATTATAAATCTTGGATATTACTTTTGAACTGTGTGAAACATTGTGGAATTCATTCTGACTGGATTTAAATTTGACCTGGACAGGATTTGGACTATTTTAGTTATTAGATTGGATTTTAAAGCTTTTTGTCATTTTCAAAGGTATTTGGATTTTTCCTTAGATTCATGAAAATTTGTTATTGTTATAGTTGCTGGTTTGTCTTTCTGTTACTTTTATTTACTGTAACAAGAAATTGTTACCCTCTGACGTAACAATGTATAAATTTGAAAGAACTATCAAGTACTGAATTTGTGCTATTGTCAATTTATTGTTCTGTGTATAAGCATCCTTTATTTTTTTTATTTACGTACCCATTAATTTGTAAACAACATACCCACCTGCTGCAATGTATTCTTTCAGCATAAAACAATAGTAATAATATGGCTAGTTTTTGATTTTGCATTCAGTGTTGTTATATTATATGGTTCTTTAGGATTATGGAATCCATTCAATATATATAGGATTCCGCTAAAGTGAATTTTATGTGGTGTGGGGGAGTTGCACTATCCATTACCTCTCATGAACAGACTCAGTCAAACCGAGGAAAAATTACATCTGCAAATGTTTGGTTTCTACTAATGAATAAGCATGTCAGATGTAAGATTAACAGATAAGTAAGATATTAAAATAAGGCTTGGTCTTATATGCCCATAAAATGCCAAACATCCACTGCAATGTACTGCAAACTGCAGACTTTAGAGAGGAGTTATACCACTCAACGTACGTTATCAATACTTCTGCTCAACGCCACAGTCTCCACAAGACTCCAGTTACGGCATAAGCAGCCTCTGTACGCTACCGCGAAACAAATAAAGCGGAATAGGCCAATAACATATGGACAAATAAGGTTTTGATCACTGAGTGGATTATATATAAAAATAGCCGCATGGAAGCCTATTTGTGACTTGCTAGACAATAGAAAATGGACTGCACACTACACGTTCAGACTATGAATCAGTAGACACCATGTTTTTTTCTACATTTGACCTCACTCAACTGTTCAAGAAAGTTACCCGTTGACATCTGATACGTTGTCATCCTTTAAGAAAAAAAATCCTGACATGTTTCGTTTGTTTGTTTGTTTTTGGGTTTAACGCCGTTTTTCAACAGTATTTCAGTCATGTAACAGCGGGCAGTGTTCCTGGATTCTGTACCAGTACAAACCTGTTCCCCGCAAGTAACTGCCAACTTCCCCACATGGATTAGAGGTGGAGGACTTATTTTAGACACATTGTCGTTTATCAAATAGTCACGGAGAACACACGCCCCGCCCGAGGATCGAACTCACGACCTCGTGATCCGTAGACCAACGCTCTACCTACTGAGCTAAGCGGGCGGGCTTGACATGTTTCGTAAATATTGTACATACTGCCCAGTAAATTGAAAAATTAAAATAAATTTCTGGTTTTCTCCACGTTGGGTAATTTGCGATCAGAAACAATTCTAGAACTACTGCCATCACTTGGGAATATGTTTACGAGTGTCTCATCAAGTGAAGCATCCATAATGCAGTATTATTGGATGGGGCTTCAAATTTGAACATACTGAAAACAGGTCCCAGGATTCACCACAGGTACTTCAATCATACATGTAGAATTCGCAACAGGTGACATATTATTTGAAAGCTAGTTTAGAATATTCTCAAAGGTCTTTGTGATCAGACCCCATTCATCTATTTTGAAAAATGTAAGAAACGAGCATTTCCCTTGAAAGCAACATCCGGACTTACAGTGTGGCATCTGCGATTTCTCAAGATAATGTTTTATTGTTATTATATGAGTAGTTTAATGGTATGTTGTCCTTTCGTACGCGCAAGAGAATTATTATGTTATCACTGACATAATGGAGCTGTTCGCACATAAGGGCCAGTAGATTTATCTACATTGGCAGCCTTAATGCGTCAGGCCAAGAGAGGGGTACTAAGCATTGTTATTCTGTCCGTCTCCTCTATTATTGTATTGTAAATGTTTCATTAAAGATGAAACGAACCATGTTTAAACTAAAAGGGCAGGTTACATCTAGGGTCAATCAATGACAGAATAACAACATATACCAACATAAGCTATCGGGGCTGTATATGGATATTTATTTCATTGGCAATAACTGTGACCCGTTGTAGATATACGAGGTCAGTTGTGCATTTCAGAGGAAAATCTATTTTTTCTGATTATTTTCGCGGTCATCTTGGATATCATTGGTCATATTCATGAACGTATTTACCAAATGTAAGTGATATATTTTTCATGTGTTTATTTTACAAATCTATATATTATCATCATGCAACGTTTCACAATGTTCACACAATATGCCCAACTGAAGATTTCATGGACTTCTTTATGGCGGCCATCTTGAATTTTATTGGCCATTGTAAATTTTTTATTCAATGTCAGTTTTACAATTGTTTGAAGAGCGTATTATAAAAATACTACCATGCAATGTTTCAAAATTTTCACACAAAATGATTAAATGATGCACAATTTTCATGAAAAAAATTGTGGTAGCCATTTTGAATTCTGTAGGCCATATTGAATTTGTTTATCCACTGTTAGTGTAAAATTGTTTGAGGAGTGTACTTTGCAAATATCTTCTACATGTACCATGCAACATTTCATCATTTTTCTGTAAGCATATAGAGCTAATCTCTAGCTAAAAAATACTTTCTGCTACATTTTTAAACATTTATTCGCCAAGTATAAAACGCTAGAGCATTTTTCACAAAAATATGTATTTTGGCAGCAATCTTGAATTTTGGTGGCCATTTTGATATCTACTACCTGCTTCCCAGTCAAAAATGGAAGTCAATACATCCATCTATAATCGTGCCAAGTTTCATACTTTTCACAGGAAGTGCACAATTACTTCAGGAATTTCCTGAACTATATTTTGTATGTAGCATCATATCATGGTTCTCTACCAAGATTGTTCAAATTATCCTCCTAGGGTAAAATATTGTCCCTCCCAGGGGGTCATATGGTTTATATAGACTGGAATAGGAAAAAGATTAAATTTTTTCTTGTCTGAAACCACAACACCTAGGTCTTTGATATTTGTAATATATCATTGCTTAGTGGTCCTCTACCAAGATTGTTCAAATGATTACCCTGGAGTGAAAAGAGGCCCTGTCTTGGGGGTCCCTAGTTTTACATAGACTTATATAGGAAACAATTTTTGAAATATTTTTGTCTGAAACTGCAAGGCCTAGGCTTTGATATTTGGTATGTTGCATTGCTTAGTGGTCCTCTACGAAGTTTATACAAATTATGTCCCTGAGCCCACCCAGGGGGTCCCAAGTTTTACCTAGACTTATATAGGATTTTTTAAAAAAAATATCTTCTTGTCTTAAAGTTCAAGGCTTAGGCCTTTGATATTATGTATGTGTCATTGCCTAGTTGTTCTTTAACAAGATTGCTCGAATTATGCCCCTGGGATGAAAAGAGGCTCCGCCCCGGGGTTCGCTTGTTATATGTGCTATACAGGAAAAAATACTTCAAAATCTATCAGATCATATTTCCTAGACTGTTTATAATTACCTGATGAGCGCAAGTAATTAACAGTCGCCCTACTGTGACCTTGACCTACTGGTCTTCTTTCTTGGTTTTTAAAGATATAGTCTTGAAATTTGGATGGCATGTAAGGTTTTGCACACCAGTCATCATGACCCACTTGTTAAAACTGACTTTCAGTGACCATGAATGTGACCTACTGACCTGTTTTCTTGTTTTTAAGATACAAGCAATATAAGATATTTACCAGAAATTAAATGCCAAACTCGTGTTATGTAAGACTCAAGTGATCAG
Organism: Mercenaria mercenaria; assembly: GCF_021730395.1. Taxonomy (NCBI): domain Eukaryota; kingdom Metazoa; phylum Mollusca; class Bivalvia; order Venerida; family Veneridae; genus Mercenaria; species Mercenaria mercenaria. The sequence continues at coordinate 16,953 of NW_026463698.1, forward strand.
TATCAAATTACTTGATAGGTTATTTGGTTAATTACAACAGTCGGCAATGTATTGCTGACACTTGTAGCGAAAATTGAAGTATACTCTACTTATTTACTTTTTGAGTGCACAATCGTCTTTTTTTGTTGAACTTGACGACCCGACTATTGAGGTTTAACCCTTTCACAGTTGGAAATGGAAACTATGCCTTCCTCTTTGACTGTATCTAACATATAACAGGACTTCATAAATTCCACATTGACTAAGCTGTTTTGATATCAGTCTTCTAACCCGTGTCTTTGGTACCCAAATGGCTCTTACTCCTGCAAATGCATTACATACATGCGTTTATGGCTCTTAAGGTTTGCTTTTAACATAAATTGACAAGTATATGCCATGCCTTGTGTTGCCATTGGATTAGGGATGAGATTCCTATGTATTTCTGTATATTAAGTTCTTTTTGTTCTCGTTGTCTATGTTTTGTTTTGGTTTATGTTAGTTGAGTACACAGCCAAACGTGCTTTGAGCTGCGTTTTTTCTCTCTTATAGTTTGCATCCTTTAAACGACGACTGGTACATTCAGCTGTACTGAGTGGTATATTCGTATACATTTCCTGTATTCCTAAAATCAAAGATTGACCACAATAAAAGTGACACACGTTATCCTAACATGAGCTTCATTTTGTTAATTATTATACAACTTCGATACAGTTGTCCCAAAATGACACGCAGACAATTCAAGGTCCTTCAAGCAAATTCGATGAATTGGTATTCCCCGCCGAAAGGGTTTGTGGTGAGAAATTGCAAAAAATAATTCCGGCAAAAAGTTACGGATGTTACTAAGAAGCAAATAATTTCATTAGAAAATTATCAATTTAACAGAAAATGAATGCTTTCTTTGGGAGGGGTGGGGTGGGGCAACGGAGGTGACCAGGTGAGGCTACAAAACTTCACATGTTGATTATAAATATTGATGGAAAATTAAAAATGAAAAAGAAATGGGTTGAGTGGTTGGGGTGTGTGTGTGTGTGTGTGAGGCGGGGATGGGGTGGGGGGGGGGGGGGGGGGGGGGGGGGGAGGGTGTGTGACCATGGCAAGGTGGTGACCAGGTGTAGTTACACAATGTTTATAATAAATGTTCATGGAAAAGAATGAAAGAAGTTTAATGAAATTCTACCGATTGGTTGGTTTGTTAAGTATAAATCTGTGGATTTTTTAAACAATTGTGGTGTAACAGGGTCTAAGGGTTCACACTACTAAATATCAGCAGCAACAACAACTACTGTTCACTATAATAACTACTATTTAATATTGTACTAAGTTCTGAGTTAGTAATACATGAATGTCATTCTTAACAATTCTCTTACATAGTTCACTAACATTTTCTCAGTTATTAACAGAACTTCTATTCTTCAACGTTAATTGCCTCGGCCCTAACCTAACTTATTCATTTTGCGTGTATCGGACATACATATCTAACCTAACTGAGTACCTGAATGATACTGAAGTTTTGTCTAAAAACTTCTGCTTATGAAAGAAATGATTCGTGACTTGAGTTATGCGGCTTGATCAAAAGACCGGGTGTTTATAATTACTCTGTCATTTATCCAGTTAGTCAGTTGTCAAAACAATTAGTAATTTTGAAATATGCATTGCTGGACAATGCATTAACTGGGCGATATAATGTAACCTGTCATTTTTAATGCACATGACTTATGTCTAGACCGTAAAGCTAAGTGTGAAAAGGAAGGCGAAATATATTCTTAAAGTACATGACTTATTATTCACCGAAAAGCTATCTGAAAAGAATGCCTAAGAAGTATTTGGTATAATGGATTCTTTAAACCATTATACCACACAATTAAATGGCACTATCTCTAAAGTAAGTAAAGAGATCCGGACGAAATTGAGTGTGCTCAACCACATTATGGTGATCTAGATTTAATTTAAGATTCATAGTTCTAGGTAAAATATATCACAAGTTTATGTCATATTTATAGTACCCTATATAGTTAACACAAGAACTTTCTAAGGGCCATAACTCTGGTATTACTTGGGCAATTTGAATGAAACTTGAATGGGTCACATAACCTCATAATAGTGAACATGTTTATGAAGTTTTATTTTTAATATTCCCAACCACTTCCTAGATATGGCTCCGGACGTGGAATTTTTATTAAATCAAGGGCAATAATTCCAAAAGAAAATTGACCAATCAAAAATAAAAAGCTTGACGGGCATCATCGCAGTATGTTGGTTTATGTTTATTTCAAGTTTTATGAAATTCAACCTGTTAGTTACTGAAAAATGGCTGCGGACGGACGGACGCTCGGACGGACAACGCCATTTCAATTCCCACTCCCGATTTCATCGGCGGGGGATAATGAAACGTTCAGACATTAAGGTCGGTTGTTTTACTCAGGTTCCCGTCAATGTTTGAAATGATGTGCAGATGTCTTTCGCCATCATCAAAAGTTTAGTCCGGGCTTGCATAAAGTAGCATTAAAACCGGCAGTTACTAGGGATAACTGGCTTAGCAATATATCCTGTTATGTTGATATCGGGATTGTGCACTAGTGCGCGTTATCTGTAACGATTTAATCTTTATCTGTAATGATTTTGAATATATATGGAAAGTCATAGCTGTCTTCTGATGTTGACATAGCATTTTATGAAGTGCCTCTTATTATATATGCAGTGACTTGCCACTGTACATGGGCTTCTTTCATCAGTATTTGTGAGTTGTTTTAAACTTTATCTGCTGTCCTTTTAGATGTTTATGTGATGCTTTCATTTGATTGTGCGGTATATTTAACTGTATGTGCAGTCTTTTCAACTGTTCATGTGGTGCTTTAAATGATGACAAGTCTATATCTGTCGCTATGCTTTTAAGTGTAACGGTAGACTCAGAATAGTGTGAGTTATTCCCCTTTGTTTTACAAACTCCTTTTATACGTCAGTAATAATCAAACCAACATTATCTGTGATAGCTGATATTCGTTTCCTTAAACCTAAAGTAAGTATACCATTTATCTAAATCAGTCAAGATATGATTAAACTTATACCTTAGAGGTGTAATTTTGCTCCATGTAAATTATTTGATAAAAGTTTGGCTATGAAATACGTTTCACGTACGTTTTGTCATTGGGCGCTTGATTGATATTTCAGGTAGGAACCGTTCAATAGAATCAGAGTTAATTGATCAGCCAATGAAATTTAAGTCACGCATGAGTGATCCGCTCAGCTGCTATAGGTTATAACACACTAAATAGTTGTTTGTTCTTTATTCTATATAAAATTGATATAATTCCAATGACCGCAGCACACATCAGGACCCATTTTAAATTTCTGTAACCTACATTTTCTTGAAGAATATTGTCAGTACTAACTAAAAATCAAAAGAAAAGTGGGGGTCATGTTTGATGCAAGAAAAATAATTTAGTCAAACACACAAACTGCAAAATCAGCTAAATAATGAGACTCCAAATTATACTGGTGGTGTATGATCTACGTTTCCATGAAAAATTTTGTAATGTTGTTATTTCATTATGAAAATGCTACCTACATGTCAAGCATAGATCTGTCATGTGATTTTAGCAAAAACATTGCAAAGAAAATAAGGAAAATAGCTCTACAGAGCAAAAAAACTGGGGACTATTTGTACCCGCCATTATGCATTTTTTTCGCGCCATTTGTATGCCTATAAATACTGAAATTCGCCATATTTTGATCAGATTGTTGCAGAATAATACTGATAGAATCGGACCATTGGAAGATACTGGGACTCTGAAGTTGACTGGGCATTTATAAACCTCCATCATCTTTAGAAACACTGTATGGTAACTACACCGGTAGCCGTGCGTTTGATCTGTCCAGTATGACCTCTCATCAGCAAAAAATCTCAAAAACATCATGTAAGTTTTGATATTTTCTAAGATTAAACAAATATGTTTACATAGATATTTATCACATTTTCAGTATTTATTTTAAAGTTTAAGTTGTTCGGTATAAAAAGATCATATTATTCCAGTTTGAATTACTGACTAATAAAAAAGTGCAGATTACAAGAATCAAGAAGCGAAAACGAAACTTTTAAATGATGTTATCAAATTTCTTGCAAATGTATCATCAGAAAAATCAGGTAAGAAGAAAGAAGAAACATCATTTTCACATATGTTGTCATCGGTATCTAAACTGAAAGTATAGTATTTTTGCGAAAAAAAAAATCGTAAGTCAATCATATGTATCAAGTGTGTAACGGTTTGGATACAAGTAATTAAAAGGAGTTAACGGTTTGGATTTAGTATATGCACTCGAATAATATCTTGCGTCGGATGTTTTCATCTTTGTCGGATGAAGAAAAACATATTAAAGGTTTCAGACAAGCATGTAACAGAAGGTAATTTTAAAAAAGCCGTTTTGGGAAGGGCTGTCGCTAATGTTGTTAAAACTTGTAGCCCGGCCCATTTGCACTATATATATGTATACATATGTATTGTTTTCATTCATGTTTGTAATAGTTGCAATAAAATATTATTAAACTAAAAACGATACTCGGCCGCATTAGTCACTGCACACTTTATGCTACGAAATGAGCATGCCCTCTGCTCTTTTTACATACAATCCAATATTCATAAAGCAAATCAAATGAATTTTTTGTAGTAAACATGTTTTTTATGAATTCCCAGTCAAATACTACCACTTTATATTTCCCGCGTAGTGGTCGTTGATAAGCGTACAATGACAAAAAAACTTTCACAAATATGTACTTTCGTTTTAAGTAGATACACGGCACTATTATCATACCATCAAATAAATTAAAGATTGTAAATTTATTATCGAAACTTGCATTTTGATATTTGAGAAACGCTCAAGTGTTCCCAGGACCTCCCTCTACACTCATTCACTCTCGGGAATTGACTTTACTGTCATTCATCTTTATGAATACCAGTCGAGTCTTACCTGAGTAAAGGCGTGACCGTAAGACAAATTATTTGAGTGCACTCAATCACACTGGATAACCGGCTATCTTGACGCACGCTGGAAATGTAACCCAGCTTGAAATCGGTAGATAAAGTTTTTGAAACGAAGTTAATTCTTGCAAATCAACTTGACATTTTTGTCAAGGAATGAACATGGCTTACATTTACAATTCCTGGGCTAAAAAGATCGTTATGTTATTAGATATCCGCTAACAATTTCTTCAGTTTGAAAAATCGGGCAAAAATCCAAAGTTTTGCGCAAATTATTTTGTTTATCAACAATCTGTGAAAACTTTTATCATCTGGTTTAACGGATGTGTCCTTTCGGAACACCTGTGTGAAGTTTCCGGGTTCTACGTTGTTCCTGAAAAAATATATTAGCCGTTAAATAGACATGGTCGAAAAAAAAGAATGTCGAAAACGGCCGCTGTATTTGCAATAGGCAGTCGTCGAAGTCAACTGTCGGCTATCGAGAATACAGCTGTAAAAAAGTAAAAAGCTGTCTTGTAGACATGTTATATGCCCCGTACTGTCTCTTCTTCATGTATATTTTGTATCTGTTTTTATCTACCTGTGTTTTTGCGATTTCTTTGAAACTTCGTCCTTCATTTGTGTTAAATGTGTATACATGCAGTCAGTAAGCAGTTAATATAATATTATACTTATGTTTGATCCTTATTGCCATGTCGAGTAATTCTGGTTGATTTCATTATCATTGTCCTTTTGGTTTAGGGTCTGAAGTTGCTTAGTTCCTTTCGTCCTTCCGTCCGTCCGCAGTGTCTTGTCCGGGCTGTGATTCTATATGCATGAACTGATTTGTAAGCATTGATTTTTAACCTTCAAACATGTGATACCAATGATACAAGTATATGTGAGTCCCAATCACAAATAACCACTTCCAAAGTCAGTATCACAATTTATTTTTTAACACAGAGCTATATATATTTAAGTATTTTGTGTCGGACTGGCAATTTCTACGTACATAGACCAATTTTCAAATATATTCATGTTTTCCATAGGTTTATAAAGCAACATTTCTTGTCCGGCGTATGACTTTATTATTCCTCGAGAGATTTTGAAATATGTTACACAAATGTTAACTACAGCCAAATGATCTTAGACATGCACGAGTCATTACCCTTGCTTGAACATTAAGGTAGCACTTCCGGGTCCGGTCTCTAAAGCATTTATTTTTTATACAAAAAGACATTATGTATGTGAAACAATGCACAATACCTAGCGATGTACAAAATAACAGTGTTAGATCTTGTTGACAGAAAGAGCAAATGCGTGAACTGCACAAAAGGGGAATAACTCTTGTGACACAAAGTCCGGGATCCGGGATCGTAAACAAGCAAAGAAGAGTTCCGATCTACCTTGTTATTTGTTGATTAAAGCTACATGTGGCTGGCATGTTAAAAATAACTGATTTGATAAATGAACACTATTCTTAAAAACAGTCATGTGAGATTTTGCAAAGTTCTGCTTCTTTAGATTTGAAACAACCGTTTACAACCGTTTGCCTGTATACATCAACAACTTGCAGTTACAGACCATGAATAAACTGCTATTTGTTGAAAAGGAATTTACGAATAATAGCCGATTAACATAAGGAGCAATTAAATAATTATGTATGAGCAAATAAGATTATACACGTATCTAGCACTGCACTAGGAACACTTTCAAAACAAGAACGGGCATTTGAGATTCATTAAAGATACTGAATTCTTCAAACGAAATTCAAAGGACTGACGACCAGAAGCAATCATTTTGCACTTGCAAAACCCGAGGTGAAATTACTTTCTGAAGTAGCCCAGGGGCACCTGTAGTGGTTTTCCTCCACCATCAAAAGCTGGCAAAGTGGCAATATGTACTGTATCGTTTCGGTGTAACTGCAAACTAGAATGTGTCTGTAGGACACAGGGTTTGCCCCCACTGGTACATTTTTCACAAATAAGGGGAAATCATTCAAATGTTTGCAATCTTAATGGGGTATAGCTTCAAAAAAAATAAAATGAAACGGATTCATTACTCTATACCATATACTCTTTGAGCTATGAGCATCACAAACAAAAAATCCACTATTTTGGCTATTTCAAAGGCCATAACTCTGTAATAAACGCTAAAATTCTCAAGAAGAATGCCAAGTGTGCAAGGTCACATTATGATAAAGACTCTGTCAAGGTTTCATGAATTTACATTAAATACTGTTTGAGTGAGGCACATAATAAGGTGAAAATGTGCATTTTTTGACTATTTCAGGAGCCATAACTCTGGAAATAGGGGGCGGACCCAGATGAAAAATAGGAGATGCGCAAGTCCATATCATGATAAAGATTCATGCAAGGCTTCATCAATTTATATCAAATACTTTTTGAGCTAGGCGTGTCACAAGGTGAAAATGTGCATTTGTGACTATTTCAGGGGTCATAACTCTAGAAATAGGAGGCAGACCCAGATGAAAAATAAAAGGTGCGCAAGTTCATATCATGATTAAGACTCACGCAAGGTTTCATGAATCTATATCAAATACTTTTTGAGCTAAGCGTGTCACAAGGTGAAAATGTGCATTTTTGACTATTTCAGGGGCCATAACTCTACAAATAGGGGGCGGAGCCAGACGGAAAAATTGGAGGTGCGCAAGTTCATACCATGATAAAGACTCAAGCAAGGTTTCATCAATTTATATCAAATTCTTTTTGAGCTAGGCGTGTCACAAGTTGAAAATATGCATTTTTGACTATTTCAGGAACCATATCCCTAGAAATAGGGAGCGGACCCAGATGAAAAATAGGAGGTGTGCAAGTTCATATCATGATTAAGACTCATGCAAGGTTTCATGAATCTATATAAAATACTTTTTGAGCTAAGCGTGTCACAAGGTGAAATGTGCATTTTTGACTATTTCAGGGACCATAACTCTAAAATTAGGGGGCGGCGCCAGACGAAAAATAGAAGGTGTGCAAGTTCATATCATGATAAAGACTCATGCAAGATTTCATTAATTTATATCGAATACTTTTTGAGCTAGGTGTATCACGAACTTCGGACGGACGCACTGACGGAAGGACGGACGGACGGACGCACGGACAAGAGCAAATCTATATGCCCCCACCACTCATTGGGGGTGGGGTACAAAAATTATATGGTTGGCTTTCCCATGGATGGCTGAAAAATGGCAAGAACGCGGTACTAGATTAAAATTCAGTCCGGATGTGAAGGAACATAGTCATAAAGCCTCTTGAAATGAAAGTTCCGTTTCATGAAATAATTACGTTTCCGTCAAATCACTGCCAGTAATACTTTTTACATACAAAAGTATTAAAAATCATCGGAGTTAATGGATAGTCTATAAATGTTAACATCCGAGTTCAGTGACAGCACTAGCGGCTGTTTTCGACAGTCTTTTTTTTTTTCGACCATGCCTATTTAAGGTTTAGTCGTATATCACAAAACAACAGATTTTTTTAGTAAATAAACAACATCTTTAACACAACTTATCTGTCCAATACATGCGCTTTACTATTCTGTCCCACAGAGTTGGATACTAAAATTATTCAAAATGAGTTGTCCCCCTGTAAATAAGAATGCCATTTGTAAAGAAATAAATGTAAACAATTGTCAAAAACGATGTTTTACCTACTTACGTAAAGTTTAAACACTCGCACGATGTTGCAAATGCATCAAAATGAAGACATGTAACAGCTTTTCAAAAATGGTGAGTTTTTAAAGCCGCTGAACTGTCCAGTGTGACCCCTTCATGCAGTCCCTTTCCGGAATTCAATACATGCAAGCGTAAATTGACAATGGTTTTGTAAAATAATATAAATGTTTTATATGCTGTTAAATTTTCATGTAAAACAATGCTTTCTTTCTATGATTTGATGACGTTTGAACTTTTTTCTCCGAAATATGGACCTATACCTTAACGGCTAATATATTTTTTCAGGAAAAACGTAGAACCCGGAAACTTCACACAGGTGTTCCGAAAGGACACATCCGTTAAACCAGATGATAAATTTTTTCACAGGTTGTTCATAAACAAAACAATTTGCGCAAAACTTTGGATTTTTGCTCGATTTTTCAAACAGAAGAAATTGTTAGCGGATATCTAAAAACATAACCATCGTTTTTGGCCCAGAAATTGTAAATATAAGCCATGTTCATTCCTTGACAAAACTGTCAAGTTGATTTGCAAGAATTGGCTTCGTTTTATTAGAATTAAATGAAAAACTTTACCTACCGATTTCCAGCTGGGTTACATTTCCAGCTGGGTTACATTTCCAGCGGGCGTCATGACAGCCGGTTATCCAGTGTGCCAATGAGTGGAGTTGGAGAAAGGTCTATAAAAAATGCCCTAGATCTGCATGTAGTTCTCGTGTGGCCATCAGTGTGTAACATTAGCGCATTCGTATTAATCCCCAATGATAATTTGATTCCGGCCGAAACGCGAGGACGAGTCTAATTCATGATAATTGATGAAATAACAATTCATAATGCTTGCACATTACTCGACAAGCAAATATTAGTATTTCTTTCATTTTAAATATCCACTTAGTATATGACAACATAGCTCAGTTGGGTAAAATGCAGACAAGAATTGGATATAAGCGAATCGTTTTGTTGGTTCGAATCCTCATTAGGGTTTTTTTTTTCAGATTTTTTGTTTGTTTTGTTTTTAGCTCGACTATACGAAGTATAAGGAGAGCTATCCTACTCGCCCCAGCGTCGGCGTCGGCGTCGGCGTCTTTCCGCGTCCCCACCTTGGTTAAAGTTTTGGTGCACTTTCTCTTTTTTCAGCTTATCTCTGTAATTACTTGATGGATTTGATTCATACTTGAAATACTTATTCCTCATCATCATCCACATCATCTGACATAAGGGCCATAACTCTGGCACCAATATTTCATGAATTATCCCCCCTTTTCACTTAGATTTTCAGGTTAAAGTTTTGATGCACTTTCACTCTATCTCTGTTATTACTGAATGGATTTGATTCAAACTTAAAACAGTTGTTCATCATCATCACCCACATCATAGGACACAAGGTGCATAACTCTGGCACCATTTTTTTATGAATTATTCCCCCTTTTTACATAGAATTTCAGGTTAATGTTTTGGTGCACTTTCACTCTACCTCTGTTATTACTGAATGGATTTGATTCAAACTTAAAATAGTTGTTCAGCATCATCACCCACATCATATGACACAAGATGCCTAACTCTGGCACAATTTTTCATGAATTATTTCCCTTTTTACTTTAATAGAATTTCAAGTTAAAGTTTTGATGCACTTTCACTCTATCTCTGTTATTACTGAATGGATCTGATTCAAACTTAAACAATTGTTCAACATCATTACCCTTATCATATGACACAAGGTGCATAACTCTGGGACCAATTTTTCATGAATTATTTCCCCTTTTTACTTAGAATTTTAGGTTAAAGTTTTGATGCACTTTCACTCTGTCTCTGTTATTACTGAATGGATTTGATTCAAACTTAAAATAGTTGTTCAACATCATCACCCACACCATATGACGCAAGGTGCATAACTCTGGCACCAATTTTTCATTAATTATTCCCCCTTTTTACATAGAATTTTAGGTTAAAGTTTTGATGCACTTTCACTCTGTCTCTGTTATTACTGAATGGATTTGATTCAAACTTAAAATAGTTGTTCAACATCATCACCCACACCATATGACACAAGCTGCATAACTTTGGCACCAATATTTAATGAATTATGCCCCTTTTTGCTTAGGATATACTTATATAGTGTTTTGATACATTTTATCGTTACCTTTCTTATTACTTTAAGTTGATATTTTTGACACAGACTCAAGCTATTGTGCAATATCTTCATCCACAATTGGAGTCATTAAACACCCCAGTGACAGCTCTTGTTTCCTCAGATGTGCCCAGTTCCACTATCCAGCATCGAAATAGTCGATCGCGCTGTCTCCTGTGACAGCTCTTGTTGTTTTTCCTATTCGTTTTCATTTTTGCTTCCGTATTTTTGTTTCTTTCTTTAATGGTTTGTATTTGTACATATGTCTTTATATAACACAATAGTATGTTCATTTTTTGCATGGCTAAAGTGCATGCATTTAATCAATATCATCTTTTATATATACTAAACCATTCTGATCTGACATATAGCCTTTAGATACCTCCCTGTCGCGTTGTCACAGAGCTCATGAAGGAATCTTGATTTTTATGCAAAAGTGAAATAAAAATTTACTGTCGATGCTGAGTTTTGAACCCACACGGGAAAAGATCTGTTGAACATGGACTGTATGCTTTACCACTGAGCTAATTCGTAATTGGTACAAAATTTAGAAATATTTAGATTGTAACATGTTAGAAAAATGTTGAATTCCCTATGTTCCATTTTAATCTATTTATAGTCATGTTTGTAAATATCAAGTTATCGTTGGGGGCATTGTACTATGCCCCAACGATAACTTGATATTTACAAACATGACTATAAATAGATTAAAATGGAACATAGGGAATTTAACATTTTCCTAACATGTTACAATCTAAATATTTCTAGATTTTATACCAGTTACGAATTAGCTCAGTGGTAAAGCATACAGTCCATGTTCAACAGATCCTTTGCCGTGTGGGTTCAAAACTCAGCATCGACATTTATTTATTTTTTAAATTTTTATTTCACTTTTGCATAAAAATTAAGATTCCTTCATGAGCTCTGTGACAACACGACAGAGAGGTATCTAAAGGCGACATGGCAGATCAGAATAGTTTATAATATAACAAAGATGATATTGATTAATGCAAATAATGAACATACTATTGTGTTATATAAAGACATATATACAAATACAAGTTTGCCCACGGGCAGAATGTCGAGCCCACCAGCACCTTTGACCTCTAAGTGTGACCTTGACCTTGGACCTAGGGACCTGCTTCTTACGCATGACACTCCGTCTTATAATGGTGAACATTCATGCCAAGTTACATCAAAATCCTATGTATGAAGGAGAAATGCTCCGGACAGACTTCAATTTGACCTTTGAGATAGGAACAGAATATAAACAAGATTGGTCTATGCATGTCAAAGTTATGATCCGGACAAAATCGGACGGACGCACGCACGCACATATACCGAAAGTGGCGACCGTATCAGCTCACCGCAAGCGTGCTCGACAACAAACCATCAAAGAAAGAAACAAAAATACGGAAGAAAAATGAAAACGAATACGAAAACGAATAGGAAAAACAACAAAAAATTCTGGAAAAAAAACCCCTCAGGATTCGAACCCACAAAACGATCTGCTTACACCCAATTATTGTCTGCATTTTACCCAACTGAGCTATGTTGCCATATACTTAGTGGATAATTGAAATGAAAGAAATACTAATATTTGCTTGTCAAGTAATGTGCAAGCATTATGAATGGTTATTTCATCAGTTATCATGACTTAGACTCGTTCTCGCGTTTCGGTGGGAATCACGTTATCATTGGGGATTAGTATTAACCGTTAATAATAAGCTATAGTATTTATTTTTAATCATCGGTATAGATCAACTTTATGTATCGAGGCGTGTCTGTACTTTGCTCATAACAATACTGCGGTAAACGTCGAGTATAGCGGATAACTCACGCCTCACTAACTGTCACTTGAAGTGTTGACGACTCACCACGGCCTAGTGACCTTCTTTTTCTTCCCACATGAACTTTGTGCAAATTATTTTGATAGTACTGGTATATCAAAGCACTGAAGTATTGAAGGGGCGATTTTCTTGTCGATCTGTGGGAACTTTTAGGTTCAAACCCCGCTACCAACCGGACTGTTAATGATTATGGTCTAGTCCTGTTCCTTCCCTAATACGATGGTTAGGAAAATTGATGGATCCGTAATAGTGTACCTCCTTTTTTGAAGAGTATTCAGTTCCTACCAGAAACCTACTTTAACTATGTTTTCAGGAGGACGTAGGTTCAAGCCCCACTAGGACCAAACGTTTTATCTTATCATTTTTTCTTTTATCTATTAAGTTAAACTGTTTTTTTCACGACTTATTATTGATTTGTTGTACAAAAGCTGACATTTTTCTTTTGATTAGCCATTTCTTGCTGTTTAAAGTGAATTTAACCTCTGATACAGAAGGGTGAAGGTTTAGACATCTTTATAAATACTGAGTTACATGTGGTAAATGTTCTTTATTTTGCATTTATTCTTTAGTTTACATAATGTGGAAGAAATGTAAGTAGGTTTTATTTATTTCCTATGGTTATTTTTGAATGAAGAGAGCAAGGTCATAATTTTTCAGTGTTGAAGCGTAATTTCTATCCGATTGAATCCTTGTACTTGAGGCTCCCATGAAAAAATGTTATCGATAGTTTTATTTTGTGATTGATAATTGTTACGCAATACTTTTAGGTTTCTTTTATCAAAATGTTTGGTATACTAGAAATGAATTCTCTGCGATCGTTTACGCAGTGAAATTTATCTCTGTTTGAGCTTGAGGAAATAACTTAAATTATATAGAATAATAACACACCCACACACACACACACACGCACACGCACGCACACACGTACGCATGCACGCACGCACGCACAAATCGACACGATAAAAGTCGTTCAAAAATGCAACACAGTGCAAAAACAATGTTAACATAAATACTGTATCAAGTTAATGCAATTATTAAACATTACTATTACGGGTCCACTATACACGCAGGGTAAACTACAGAGCTACCTCTTTAAGAGGTATACGGTAAACTGCTCTGTTGCAACTTCCGAGGTAGTGCACGTCGCGATAAAAGAACATCAACAGAGGTGAGTGCCATCATATTTTTTGCATTTTCACAAGCAGTGTATCGAATATCAAAAATCAGGGAATGGTAGGCGATGTAGATATGATTTAGCTTTACAGAGAACTTTAAGTTTGCTAATTCATTCTTAATTTGTGGTCGTGGGGATGTTTACCAACAAGCTGATTTTGCAGTAAATTTGGCCATTTCGTCATAAAAGCACTTTCATTGTCAAATATTTACATTTTAACTAATATTAAGAAGCAAACCGAGTAGGCGTGAGATAGCTGTAAAATATATAATGCATTTGGAAATAAAATATGTAACGAAAATGGCTCGGGAGTAAAATTATTCACTTTTTATTGTGAGAGATATACAGTTGAAAACGGATGTTTAAACAAAAATTGCTTACATCTACAGCCCTCCCTCTCTCTCTCCCCTCCCCCCCCCCACAAACCCAATGAAAAACATTTTTACAATAGTGCTTTAATGTTCTAAAATGAACTTGTTTAGTATAAAAACTGCCAAAAACACAAACAAACTGCCCGTGACATCAAATAATATTACAGTTTCTGTTGTAAGTGTAAACGTTATTTCTGTAGTAAAATATAACATGTAAGCTGTTTTGGTATACAAATCGTAAAATTTTCTTCTCACGTTACTGTGACAATTTCATGCAGCGCTTACCTCCACTAGAACCTATAGCAACTGATCTGGAAGAATTTATTTTTGAAACTTATGCTTCCATTTTACATTGTTCATATTTTGTTCTCATTATTTATTGCATTATATGCAAAATCATACCTAGTAAAAGTAATACTTGTATTAATCTTATAATCAATTTTGTTATGAATGAAACTGTGCTTGTTTGATGAGCTATTTATAGACCGAGGTCATAAGTTATAACGAAGTAGTCGCTGGAATCCCATTTCCATTTAAACAACATAAACATAATCTAAGTGTTTCGACAAAATTTTAATTCGATGTGTTGTATAGTTTTAGCTCACCTGAGCAATGCTCAGGTGAGTTTTTCTGATCGCTCGATGTCCGGCGTCCGGTGTCTGTCTGTCGTCTGTCTGTCGTCTGTCGTCTGTCGTCCGTCAACATTTAGCTTGTGTATGCGATAGAGGCTGTATTTTTCAACTGATCTTCATGAAGTTTGGTCAGAATGATTACCTTGATGAAATCTAGGCCGAGTTTGAAAATGGGTCATCTGAGATCAAAAGTTAGGTCACTAGGTCAGATCAAAGAAAAACCTTGTGTATGCGATAGAGGCTGTATTTTTCAGTTGATCTTCATGAATTTTTGTCAGAATTATTACTTTGATGAAATCTAGGCCGATTTTGAAAATGGGTCATCTAGGGTCAAAAACTAGGTCACTAGGTCAAATCAAAGAAAAACATTGTGTATGCAATAGATGCTGTATTTTTTAATTGATCTTCATGAAATTTGGTCAGAATGATTGCCTTGATGACATCTAGGCCAGTTACGAATATGGGTCATCTGGGGTCAAAAACTAGGACACAAGGTCAAATCAAAGAAAAACCTTGTGTATGCAATAGGGGCTGCATTTTACATCGGATCTTCATGAAATTTGATCAGAATGTTTGTCTGGATGAAATCTAGGTTAAATTTGAATATGGGTCATCTAGGGTCAAAAACTACGTCACCCGGTCAAATTAAAGAAAAACCTTGTGTACGCAAAAGGGGCTGCATTTTACACTGGATATACATACAGTTTAGTCAGAATGATTGCCTTAATGAAATCTAGGTCAAGTTAGAATATGGGTCATCTGTGGTTAAAAACTAGGTCACTATGTCAAATAAAAAAACCCTTGTGTATGCGATAGAGACTGTATTTTTCAATTGATCTTCATGAAATTTGGTCAGAATGATAGCCTTGATGAAATTAAAGTCAGTTTTGAATACGGGTCATCTGGGATCAAAAGCTAGGTCGCTAGGACAAATCAAAGAAAAAGGTTTTGTATGCGATAGAGGCTGTATTTTTCAATTGAGGTTCATGAAATTTAGTCAGAATGATTGCCTTGATCAAATCTAGGCCAAGTTTGAATGTAGGTTACCTTGGCTTAAAAACTAGGTCATTATGTTAAATTGAAGAAAATACTTGTTTACACTTCAAGAGACTACATTTTTGGTCCAATCTTAATGAAAATTGGTCAGGATATTTGTTTCCATGAAATCACTATGTTAAACATGTTAACACTGTTATGGTGTGTTTAGGTGAGCGACCTAGGGCCATCTTGGCCCTCTTGTTGTTAAATAAGTCTTACATTTCGCATGATTTATTAGTTTTATCTCTTCATATTACACAGTGTGTGTATTATGTCACTGAGCTTTACCTTACTAACGACGAAAAATTTCCATTCATGCGGATATTTCATTCATAGGGGGCAAATTAATTTACCTTCATTATGTAATATTTTCTAATGTTATCTGAAAGGATAACAGAGAGCTGCATGACATAATCATATACATATCACCTTAATGCATGAAGTACCGTGAATACTACAACATTAATTTAATAATATGTTTAGACATAAACACATTGTCTTGACCTTATATATGTCACTGCCAAGTTGTAACTAGTTGCTTGTTACTTCTCATTTTCTCCATGCAAAGAATGTGTAATTACCATCATGGAAATACAAATGTATACAGTTAGTTATTTTGTGGTGCGTCTTCAAGGTAACTTGACAAACAGCCTCTACTGACCTTGACATTTTATAGGGAAAAATACAAATGTGCATAACTAGTATTTAATTAAAATTTAACCTCAAACAAGAGCTGTCACTATTAGTGAAAAACGCCCCCGAAGTGTGCCCATCTACAGTTGTCTGCACAAGATATGCCAGAATAGTTTAGGTATGAACCATTCTGTGACCAGATAAAATGTTCTTCAAAGGTATCCTTGACCTTAGAGCTAGGGGTCTTGGTCTTGAGCATGACACACCGGATCGTTATAGAGAACAATTGTGACAAGTAACTTTAACATCCCTTGATGAATTGCGGAGTTATAGACCGGACAAGAAACATACAATATTATCCTGTGACTTCTAAGTTTTACCTTTACCTGGAAGCTAGGGGTCTTGGTCTTGCATCTGACACGTCATCTCAATGTTGGTAACGTGTATGCCAAGTTATTTTAAAATCTCTCCATCTATAGAAAAGTTATGGAACGGACAACAAACAGACCATGTTAACCTTTAACCTCTAAATGTGACCTTGACTTTAGAGCTTGTGTTCTGGATGTTGTGCATGACATGTTTTCTCGTTATGGGGAATATTTATGCCAAGTAATTTCGAAATCCCTTGATGGCTGAGTTACGAACCGGACACGAAACAGACCCTTTTAACCTTTGACTTCTAAGTGTGACCTTGATGTTGGAGCTAAGGGTCTTGGTCTTGCGCGTGACACATTGTCTCATTATGCTGAACATTTATGCTAAATTGTTTCAAAACCACTTCATGAAAGACAGAGGTATATACCGGACACGAAAAAGATCCTATTAACTCTTGACTTCTAAGTATGACATTGGCTAAAATCCATATATTCCACAAGGTAAATAAGTTAAAAAAGTGATGCTGGAAGAAGAACAATCTCTGCTACCCATATAATATGCGTCAATATATTGGAAAATATCTAGAAATATGAGAATATTAAACAAAACGATTTTAGGACTGTTAGATGAATGACTATGTTATCATGTATAGCAAGTTGCATAAATAGCTTACTTTCCCATCGCATTGATAAAACATGGACATAATTATGAATGATAGAAGGTGTTCGCTCAACAAATTCACTCTATAAACAGATTGTTTCTCTCTTGTTATGGTAAGTCTCTATGATATAAGTACAGCATAATGTGCTTGATCAATATCTGAAGACAGCTATGGCTTTCCATGCATTGACAATGTTTATTTAACTGCTGATAGATGCACTTATTTTATATCTGTGTTCCTGATAACAAGTTTTTAACAAAGAAAACGTTAAGGTTGGGATTAAATCTCCTGCATTGAGTGTACGCACGCATTGAATGTACACTATACAACCTATGTTAAACCTAACCCTAACCTTTAGTCAGTATATAGTGCCCTCAATATGTTTGTACATCCAATAGGGGCGATTTAATGTTGAAGAAAAAGTTAGGAGGCGCTCAGGTTCTGTTTGATAAAGTTAATGTAATACATTGAAGTTATAGCGCTAGTTTTTATAAACGCAAATTGAGGGATTTATTTGAAAATATAAAACCATCTTATGGGTGTGACCGAAAACGAAGACTAACATAAAAGAGAGGAGTATAAAAGACAAAGACAAAGGCAACGAGAAAAGTGTTGAAGACACCACATTCTATGAAACTTTAGGTGGATTCACTGCTAAAGAACTACCATAAACCACACGAAGAGACCGATACTTTTATATATGGTAGTAATTCAAGTGGCAGTAACCGAAAACAGTGCCAGAGTGTATGATTTTTAATCGATTGGACATTTAGGAGAAAATAGTTCGTGGAGAGCGCGTGTATCTTGTGAAATTGCAAAACAAATGTATTGCCAGTATATCCCATAAAGTGATGTACAGCACATGTATTAAAGGCATTATTCAAAAGAAAATCTTGTGACCATCGGACATACTGAAATACGAAAAAGTCACAAAATGCTTCGAGGATATTTTCCAGAGTTTGGTGGAAGGAAAAAGAAAGCAAAGCAGACTGACGAAATTAAACCAGCTAAGCGTTCGGATAAAAGCAGAAAAAAACAAAGACGAAATTCACGCCCTGAAAGTTCTAAGAACATAATACACACTGAAGTTGAAGAACAAAACGAAAACGTTGATGAAAATACTAAATTAGCAGATAAACATCAGATTAATCAACATATGGATAATATTGCTGAGCCAAAATGTGAAGGGGATCTAAAACGTATGGATATTCGCACGTTTGAAGATGATAATGATAAAATGAGAAGAAAGAGTAGCTTAATCTTAAATCATAAAGATGTAATGTTTGATACTGGAAAACCATGTAATAGCTGCAGCCGCGTTAGATTAAATAGGGGCGAGCTTAGATGTAAGAACTGTTTTTCGTTCGCGTGCTTACATTGTAATAAAATGTGCGAGTGTATGGGGGAATGTTTTTGCTATAAATTCCAAAATGTCTTTGAGAAACAGATTCGAAGTGCTTCCAATGAGTTAACAAAACGTCTAAAACAGCATGAACCGATTGAAAGTGTTTCTTCCGCCAATACGTATGAAATACATGATTCCAGGAAAACAACAGTAATTTCCAGCGTAACGATAAGCAAAGCGTATAAATCCGACGAAAGTATGCAGGCAGGAAAACAAAATTATGCGCAGGTATATTTTTGTCTTAAATTTTACAGACGCAATTCATACTGTTCAACCGATCTTTCTCTTTCAAACGTAAATAATTTATCTATTTTTATGATATAGTTTCTTAATGTTACTGTTATAAACTAAGCTGTGTTATGATTAGGGATCCGCTTTTTGGGGGACACCCTATAGGTACCGGTCTCTCCACCTATTGTTCTGGCTGCCTGTCCTGAAACCTTGTTCGGACAATTACAATGTAGTTCCTACTCTGTTTTAATTTAACGTGACACAAGTAATCACAATCATCCTATCCTAAAAATGGTTATAAATATTTCAATCTCTTCTTACATTTGTAGCCAGACTTTAATTTGATTAAAATCGTATTTAAACTGTCGGCATTTCTTAATAATCTTTTTTGTATAGTGCCTTTGTTTTAAATCTTGTATTTTGGCAGTTTCTGTGATAGGCAGGCTCCATAACCTAGGATTCCCTCTTTAATATTTTCTTTGTTTAGTCCTGTCCATTATTTTAACTGGGGATCACACGCGGTTTTCATGGAATTGCACTCCAGCGTGTCATTGAAGTATACTTGTACACCACCTTATTTATACATGTGCGGATGTCTCTTAATTGTATCTTTGTCGTTCTGCTCAACCCGGGCTAAGGATGTGGACGGTAGCATCTACTTCCGCTACCGTCTATGAACAAGCTCAGTTAAACGGAGCCTACAAAATCTTCATTTTTTTGTCGTGTTGAATGACCTGTGGAGATTCCGCTGTTTCTATTTTGGTTCGACATAGGATTGCGTTGTGCAATGCAAATAATTGTTTGCCTTATCTTCAAGGTCTAGCTAGATCATGGAAGGTTAAAAGAGCTTTTCAATATTGAACTTTTTTCATCTTTGACTCCTGACAGCGTAGCACAAAGGTCAAGGTCACACGTTTAAATCAATATTAACAGTGTGTTTTCTGTTTGTTCCGTAGCTCTACATTGCTTGACACAAATGTTCTTGATAAGACGAAAACACGGTAATAAGACCCAGACCAATAGACAATTGGTAGCAGAGTCTGTTTTATGTCGGCTCAACTCTGTCATCCAAGAAGTGATATTAATATTGCTTGGTAGAACTATTCCCAATAGTAAGACCTAGACCAATAGCTTAAACTTTCTCAACGACAAATGTAAGAATAAGATATTTTACGGTGCATCCTGAAACTCTATATGCCCGCATAAAATAATAAAAAGATAAACATTCACCATGGGAAAAATTGTCATATAAATAGGTATTTTTGCCAACGTATCTTTATCAGAATTAACTCCATCTTACATGATTGTGTATTTCATTACTTCTTTTATTTTCCAGCTGATTATAGTACATTGATATATGCATTATTAATTATGGAAAGCAATTAATAGTTGTATATTGCTATACATGCTCATTCAGACCCAAACATTTAAAGGTCCATTACTAAAACCCGAACGAGTATTATATGAAAACCAGAGTTTGTAGCTGAGACTTCCTATTTACTGAAAATATGGCTCACTTCATCAGATCTGACCAAATAGTCATGAAAATGTTCACGAATAACTAACAAATAAACAAAAAATGTTGCCTATGTCAAACCGAAAGTATGTTTTCCGACTGCTTACGAACCCGTCGAGCATCTTCGGATTTTTTCGGAAGAATCCTCCGAAACGAGGCTATAATTTATAAATAGATGCAAAATATATTATATGCTCAAACGATAACGTGATTTTTACAAACTTAGCACATGGAATTCAACAATTTTGTAACTCACAAAACCTTCATGAAAATCATTCTTATAATACATGCAATAAACAGCTATACTACAAGTTTGCGGGAGGACAATTCAGGCCCTTCCCGAATAAAAGTGTTTTTACAACTTCGTCTGCAAACTTTTTCAGTTAATCTCTTTTCAGTATAGTTTTAAGAATATAAATGAATAACTGTCTTACACTGCCGAAACAAAATGTGATTGAAATTTACCTAAATACACTGATTTATGTACATATGGCTACATTAATTAAAAAAGATTTTAGACATTAAACACGTGTCTTGGCGTAATATATGTCACTGTCAATTTTAAACATAAATTTTGTACATTTCATATTTTTCGTGCAAGTCGTGTATAATTACCATCATGGAAATACAGTTATTTTGTCGCGCGTCTTTAAACGGATATTCGTTTTAAACAATTTTAAAATCACGTGATCCCGAAGAATTTCCGACCGATTACGGAAAAACGATAAACATGAAAGTAGAACAAAATGACCCCCCATGTCAGTCTAAGAAAATACAGAAACAATCATTTGTTTCTCTGTTCTTGTGTTGATTTCAAGGGAATATTGCACGGCTATCATAATGTTTAGTACTATATTACAAAATGTGTAGTCTTTTTTTAAAGGTCCATTACTAAGGGAAAGTGAGTTGGCAATTTTTTTTCATAGCTAGTGCATAGACTTCTGCAAGACACTAAATAATGAAGATTGGCAGGTCAAAATTTACAGAAGGTTTTTGGAACTCAAAAAAATGTATGTGTATTATGTTGAAATTTCAATGAATCGACAGAATGACCCCCAGGTCTTTTTAACTTTCTTCATACTTCATAGAAAAATAATTGTACATATACTGCGATTTATTTCGAATTTCTACATACCAACTTTCATTTTCCAATAAAATGAACTAGTTTCTGTGCTTTTTAAAAGAAATTAAAATGTTCACTTTCCTTAGTATTGGACCTTTAAGATTTATGTCTATTCATTTGTCTTTATTTTGCACCTTTAACATTATAACAATTTACATATCCTGCATGCTATTTTAATACATCATTGGCATATAATTAGATCAATATAGGTATTGCGGTAGAAATAATTAGCACATTTAGAGGCTTAGCATGGTATTAATGCATTCGTTTGTTTATACTATGTAAAGATATTGCACGAATCCATCCTGTTTAGCTCCAATGTCAATGTCACAAGGGGTGAAAAGTGTCCAAGATATTGCGCTATCTTGCATCACTTACTTACCCGTATCATGATTTTAAACTACTTGCAAATATTAGGCACATTATTGTAGTGTGAGATCCATCTGTATATAAAGCAGAAGTCAAGTGGGGTCGGAAGGATCAAAGTAATCTCACTACATATGTACTGTCATTTCCTGATTGTTTTCGAAAGAGAATTTTATCACATCGACCGCGTTATACCAAAGAGGCCTAGACCCGATCTGCAAGGTCAATGTTCTATGGGATCAAATACGTTTAAGATAATATTTTTGTATGGTCCAAAATTTCAAATGATTTTAAGTAATCAGCACTTTGATAGCGGGATCCTCTAAGTACTGATGTTCTAGTTTGATACGAATCACATTTGAAGTATTTACTCATGATAACTTGATCCAAAGTTACAATTTCTTTCAGCACGGCTTGTCGAATGATAACTACATGGAGATATCTATTCTAGAGTACGAAGATGATGACCATGTCTTTTTACGAAGATCTCAAACTGTTCGCGTACTTCTCGGAATGATACGGGAAAATATTGTATGTTTATCACTTCATCTATTATTCAATCCCATACTAAATACAAATATAGGAATGACATTATAGCTTGATCATAACATTAAGACATGTGATCAAATTTTGTTTTTGTTGTTTCTGAATCATACATTCTATTAAAGACCGCTTGTCAACATCACTAAATAAACTGTATTTCCCTTCAGTAAATGAGGTAGATTCAGTTTCTTTTGTACAGATATTGTAACATACAATTTCTGGTAATGTTATCTTAGAATACACTGAAGAATATTTCATTAGCTTTGTTAGAAGGCTTGACACTTGCTCTGTTAATGTTTGTAGGCTGTCGGAATATATTCGAAAGACGGGTTGGAAAAGGAGATCACTTTCATAGAAAATTTAAAGAAAACGTTTCACAGAGAAGAAATACAATTGATCAATGTAAAGCAGTGCGCTCGAGTTTTGAAAGAAGATAAAATGCCAATAATTGTCACATGCCCTCTTCATTCACGGTTGTACTCCGATATGAATAACGTGCTGTCCGGTATAAAGGGTACATATCAGTTATCTAATCATTTAGTTTATTGCTATTTGTGTATAAACTATAAATAAGACATAATTATGAGTGTAAGTAATTAAATGCTAACCTCTATACTCTGACTTCTGGGGCACCGATTTTTGTTTAAATTTGAAACTCCTCTGCGGGCAATTCATTATAAGGTTTTCATGGCAAATTGATACATAGGCCAATAGATTGATTCACAGGTCAATAACTGTCCGAATTTTAACCACGTACCTGCCGCAACCTGAAATTCTTAGTTTAATATCAAAGTGAACTTGGTTATTTCCATAAAGTGTGACACTATAATAAATAAATTAAATACGAAAACGATGCACAGCAAATTACATATTCATTTATTTATTTCAGAGGAGTATTATAAAAGAATAATTTTGATTCTATATCACTACAAAAAAGAAGACAGAGAGGCAGCTTCTGTTCTTGTTGAGTATGAAAACAAGTTTCCAGCATTAAAATGTATTGACTTCTTTCATCAAAAAAGACTAGAGAACATCGAAAGTGTGGCAACAGAAATCAAACTTGCACTTTATGAGATGAGAAAGATGTCTGATCAAACGAATGATTAAAGCAATATATTGATAGTATATCTGCACCAAACATTTTGTTATGTTCAAATTGTAGACATGTTTTGTTGTTATGTTACTCTACATAAATTTTGAAGGGAAGGAATCTGGGACAGAATGTATCAAAGGCGAAAAAGAAGATTTTGCATGCATAAGACTGTTACAAATGGGAAAATCTTCGCCTTGCATGGAAATGTGTGAATTGTTGTTTTTATTGTTGACGATTTTATTCCTTAATCTGTTTTAGTGATTGTTATTGTAGTATTCCCGTGTTTAAGACTGAGTCATGAAAAGCGTACTTTGATATTTAATCTACACGGTCGCACTTCATGTCATATGACTATTTAGGTATAAGTTAGAAAAGTTAGATAAGAGACACTGTCAGGGTTACTGATATATTATCATATAAACTGATTTTTGGATAACGGTCATGCTAGTATTTTGAACAAAGTCCATGATTAGTAAAGGTTGATAAGGCCATTATGAATTATATATAAAGTCCGTAAAAGTTTCTGTAAGATCACCAATGGAATTGTTTTGATAAATCAAAATATTTAAAAAACACAAATGCACATGTTGCTTTATCAATGCTCTTATTGAGTCGGCTAAACGCTGTCAAGCGTTTGACGAGTCCTTTCTATCGCACGATTTCTCATTCTTAAATGGCCTCACAACACAGCGAAGTGATGCAGTTCCATTGGATTGTCTCTAATTTCAAAGAGTTCATTGATCGAATGAAGTTCATTTATGTCAATTCTATTTGCTATGACCAATATACGATGTAATCTGTCATATTTATGACTTGTAATTGTGCAATACTCGAATAAAGCAACGTATTTTCTTCCGCGGTAACTCATTAAGCATAAACACGCATAACGATTCTGCGGGATTTGGTAATACATTTGCGCATATGATTATGGTGACGAATTTTATGCCCTTTTGTCACAAAATAGCAAATATGATGTTCACAAATTCAAATAAAAACTGCATATTAACTTATTAGCCAAATTATCCATTTGTTACCCTGTCCGTTTCAAAAAATAATCTTTAAAATCATTGCGCAAATAACAAATTTATTGTGCTGTGCATTTTATGAATTGCGCAGACTTACAAAGCTTGCGTAACATCCAGCGAAAGACAAAATATAGTTCCAGAACATACTGCTAGTATTTTATTGAGTGGGTACCTCTGAAAGCATTGGAATGTCTCTTATCAAAGAGTTTACCACATCGATGAAATTAAATTCTGACAGCTTCGTTTTAAATGACCCGAATAAGATATGTGCAGTAGGTTGATTCTTCCGCGAGACTTCGCGGATGAATCCTAACTACATTCTGGACACTTCTCGGCGAACACGCGTGACCTGTTTATAACAATGCTTCTACGACTTTGCGTGGGTTGAATTTTGTAGTCAGTAAACGGATAAATTATCGGAAGAAGAAGCTCCTACTGGTTTGTTTAGTTACTACTGATATTAAAAATGATATTAATTCTAATTTTTCGAGAAATAAACAAATCGGCGAAACATTAAATTGTATTTTCTTGTAGTTTTTGAAATCTAAAGTAGATCGTCTATGTTTGGCTGCTTTGACGAAACGAAACAACTTTTTTATGAAAAGATTTAAACAAGAGGTAATTTAACCGTAAACTTCAATGTCAGATACTGCCAATTGCTGCTAAATGTCTTGTATCATCACAATTTGTAAAATATATTGTTGAAACTGGAGAAAACTGAAAAGTGTAATCGTATCCGGATATAATATTTTGGGTACATATCGAGCTGTGTTATGAAATTTTAACATTCAAGTAACATACATGATAGATATTATTGTAACAGAAATGATTCTAGAATTTATTTTTATTACACCTACATATAATCTATGTCAGACTCGTATTCTAGTACTGAGGCATGATCTGAAAGTAAAAAGATGAAGTGACAGTCATACTTTGGATATTGTAATACTAAGAAAGAATCTAGATCGTAACCTTTCTGGAATTTTGACTGGTTTGGATAATTTGCTAACGATTCAGGTTCGCAAAAAAATGAAACCGTCACCCATTCTGCTTTTCATGATGACACATGGCTTGATTTTTGCAGTCAGTAAGCGGATAAATTATCCCGAGAAAGAGCTCTTACTGATTTGTTTAATTACTATTGATTTTAAAAATGATTTTATTTCTTATTTTTCGAGAAATAAACAAATCAGCGAAACATAAAATTGTATTTTCTTGTAGTTTTTGAAATCGAAAGTAGATCGTCTATGTTAGAGTGCTTTGACGAAACGAAACAATTTTTTTTATGAAATGATTTAAATAATTTCACCGTAAACTTCAATGTCAGATACTGCCAATTACTGCTAAACTGTCTTCATATCATCACAATTTGTAAAACATATTGTTGAAACTGGAGATTTTGGCAGTATAAAAGAAAGTGTAATCATATCCGGATATAATATTTTGGGTAAATATCGAGCTGTGTTATGAAATTTAAACATTAAAGTAACAGACATGATAGATATTATATACAGAAATGATTCTAGAATTTATTTTTATAATACATACATAGAATCAATATCAGACTTATATTCTAGTGCTGAGGCATGACCTGAAAGTAAAAATATGAAGTGACATTCATTCATACTTTGAATATTGTAATACTAAAAAGAATCTAGGTAATATTTAGAAATTGAAACATAAAATTTTCAGTTAGAAATCGCACCAAAGGCTGTATCAAGGGTCTACATTTTCAAAATTTCCTAGTGGTGATACTCCAAACCCTACTTGCAGGAGGGGGTATCCTCCCACACCCTCCCCCCATATTGTCACTTTACAGTTTGATACATTTGCCCTTTTACCACCTGCCACAATGCCCATTTCAAAATCTGACTGCAGTTCAAAGCGGGAAGGAACACCCCTCCCCACACCCACCCTGCTATCGACCACGTAAAAATGGTTCAAACATTTTTTCAGCCCAGCCTGGGCCTGTCTGTCTACATGAATCAAAACGGATAATTGAAAGTACATAGACTTGGGGACTACTGACATGGTTTTGAAGGGGTTAACAGGTCTGAAATAGAATAAATGATGGTTTTAACTAAAAAAGAACTGCATTTATTAATATTGGTTATCTTTTCCGAAATTGGTAGCTAGTCCGAGTAACTTCTCTTAGTTTCGAATGCGCAATTTTCCTGTCAGTGTAAGTATTCATGACACTATATATTGACACTCAGCAACATTTACATATCTTTAAACGCAAAAGTAAGTATACTTTAAATTCACATCCCTTATAATATGATTGAACAATACCTAGCGTGTGACACGGTTATTGCCAGGCCCCTTATCTGTAAAATATCTGAACAGTTCTTTCGTCCATCCGTTACAAATTGTATGTGGCAATCCGCACTATAAAATTTCAATATATAAATTTTCATATTCAAATTTTATCATGTGCGAATATATACCAGCCGATAATTGCCTGTTTTGGTAATGCCGGAGGCAAATGTTTACTGGAGAAATATTTTTATAATTATGGGCAGTATCTTAGTGTCAAAGTCAAATTGTAGTTTGTACTTTCAACATTTTTATTTTTGCGAACCACTCTTCAATTTTAGAGAAATATATTGGGTTTAAATACTTGTATAATGTCAATCAAAGTTTTACTAGGCATCGATTGAATGTCCATTTCATCTATTGTAACAAAATCTCTGTTCAGTTGGGGAAAAAAAACTAAAACCAAACTGAAACTGGTAGACTATACTACCAGTACATCAATCATTAGCCGACTCTCAGGCCCTTCAGGCCTTTGATTTATTTCTTTGCGTTTAACTGTTTTCAAAGCCATGTTTAAACAGTAGTAACCGTTTTGAAAAAATGTTTTCATGATCAGTTATTATATTATATAAATGTAAAAGGACTAAGTTTAAAATTGTAATGTAACAACATGGAAAGTTTGCTGTATTGTCAAACCTGCCACAAAACATGTAACCCAAGGGTAAAGACTGTCTATCATAGTTACTTATACACTTATATACGGCATTTCCTCGGTTTAAAGTAATTATGTTAAAGGAAGAAGGCACGACGAATTGCGTAATTTTACATAGCCTCCAGACGGATGATTTGTTTATAATGTAAAAAATATTTTGATGTAGACAGATGGGAGAGAGATGCGAGAGTTAATATGCTAGGTTACTATATGCTATGTTATGTTGAAATTAATAAAAGACAGTTGCTATGTTAAAAAACTGGTTAAAAGGTTAAGATTTGTTGTATTAAATGGCCGCGCTACGTTTCAATATTCCAATATACAGGTTATGAGAGTTTTAGATTTAGAATTCAAAGCATTTATAAGTTAAAGAAATACGTAAAGATAGCTTTATGATAATATACAACTATTTGCACATGTTGTTAAATATTTGTCTGGGACTATTTCAGAAAATAAACCCGATAAGTACAGCACTTCACGGCAATCAGGATAATTTAGCTTAAAGTTACTGACAGAAATAAAATTCGTCACTAGAAACCCTTGCATTAATAATCAATAAATGATGAATATGATATGTTACTTTTTTTATCATAACCAGAAGTAAAAGCAAGAGTTGGTAACGAACGAATTTTGAAGAGGAATATCAATTTTTTTGGTGTTTTTATACATTATCCCGACAATGCCTATACTTGAGGTAATTGTGTGATTTTTCTTTCATTTTGTATCAGATTAGACATTTATTAAATAAAGTCAGTTGTTTTACATGAACTTTAACCTGGAAATTTAAAAAACTTGGGGGTCAGTTTTCTTATGTATGTTACATTTACGGGGAATAGAGCCGAATTTTACCTTACCCAATATTTTGAGCTCAATACACTCACTGCTTAGCCTTTCCAGCACCATAATATTTATATATGTTTGTTTTAAGTGTAAAGACAATAATAAATAAACACATGTTTAAGTATTTGATATCTTAATACATTTTCTGTACCATCTTTAGAGTGATATATATACTAAGAATACCCCCTGATCAAATGTCTCGTTCCGTTTTCTACAGCGAAACAGACTTACTTGAGTTTTCAAGTGATTTGCAGCTATCAACATAGTGTAGGTGGAATATTAGTTTCTGATTTACTTTAATTCTTAAAACTTTCTTTATGACTATGTTTCACTCGCCTAGATTCTTTATATTGGTATTTGTAAGGTGCAAGCTTGCGTTTTGCAATTAAAACTGTTTGAATGAATATTTTTATAAAAAATACATATTACCTTTGACCATTAAAATACATTAAATATTGTAATAAATTGACATTAAAATCTGTAATCAGAATAAAAGTGTTGTGATTTTCTATCGTTTGCTTTTTGCTGACATGATCATGTTTACGTAATTCAGCTTTAAACACCGAACAAGTTTCGAACATCATTAATACAGGATTTTCAACACGACGCCGAAAAAAAAAACGTTTCCGACAAATAAAAATATTTTACGTTCCCGAATTCACATTGATTTGAGAATTCGTACATGTACTGCAAACAGTTAAGTATTCCAGGTTCGATGCGTCAACTGGTACCTGCCTGGCAGCTTATTGCTAATTTTGACGCACTCGCTTGGTTCTAGCTAAATTTGTGTAAATAGCATTCGTTTCGCGTTCCGCAACTAATAACATACCAACGTTTCGAACGATGCTTGATAAAGAAAGTAACGAATTTTAGCAACACCAATATATTGGTCTATCGGACAAGACTGAAGAACAACTCTAAAGATCTACTTTGACGGCCAATGTATATTTATCGACATTTTATTCATGTTTTATATACTTAGCAACAACAGTATTGATACAAAGAGACAAGAAGTAAATATTCTAGATTAAAACACTTTTAAATTTTGAAAGTATAAATGTCTAGATTTTTCTTTTCTTTCTTGCTTTCTTTCATTTCAAGAGTCAATAACACGAAGCGGGATTCAATAATTCATGGAATAAGATAATGTGCTTTGTCAATCCAGACCAGTACGTAGAAAACTAGAGATGTAATACCGCGAGACGTCGAATTGGTTTTAGTTTAGGTTGATATGGAAACAAGTTCAGTCTTTTTCGACACCTTATTCCTGATGGAATTCATCGCCATGAGACTATGAGAGAAGAGAAGCCAGATTCCAAGCTCCGAGCAAAGGAGCTACTACTCTTTGGTCTGACGCGGTCTAAGAACGAATCCATGAACTCCTGCGGACGTTCTCCCACTAGGGTAACGAGGTGCCCATTTGATACAGGGAAAGTAAAATATTGACCTTTGACCTTCAAATGTGGCATTGACTTTTGACTTAGTGGCCTGGGTTATGCGCTCTGCATATCGTCTTCATGAGGCTAACAATTTTCTATTATATAATATCGACATCTAGACCTTACCCTTGACCTTACACCTAATGCTCTTGGTTTTCTACTGTACATGTCGTCTGAACAAGGTTATAAACTTGTGCTAATTTTTATACAATTCATTCTAGTGGTTTAGATGCAAAGTTAAGCTTTTTATCTATTACATTAAAACGTGACCTTGAATTTGGACCTAGTGACACAGGTAATGTGCTCTGTATATGGTCTTGGTGCGGTAAAAAATAATGCTGGTTCTGTGAAAATCTTTAAAGCGGTTTAGACGATATGGATCGGACAGGAAGTTAAGCTATTTTACCTTTGTCCTCTATGTGTGACCTTGACCATGAACTTTGTGATCCAGGCTGTTCGTTCAGCAAGACATCTTTGAGGTAAACAACTGATGTTAGCTTTATGAAAATCTTCAATAGGGTTTAGACGATACGATGGAGCAGACACAAAATTATTTTACCTCCAATTGTGACCCTGACCTTGGACTACGTCAACATCTTGTTTAAGTTATCAATCGATGTTAGTTTTATGAAAAACTTTCCAGCGTTCAAGGAGAAATGGAGCGGACACGATTTACTATTACTATAGTCATAGCCATAATATTTTGAATCTAGGGTAAAATAAGCTTCGTCGTATAACGTTTTTAACAAATGGCCGGACCGGATAATATTAAGTTCAGAAAGACAAAAACCTAATATTTCCTCTTAAGCTTGGCCGGTATGTCCTGAGGCTGCCAGAGTAACTTTTGGTAATAATTGACCATAAAATTAAACCTATGTTACAGGTGAAGAACTTTACCTTGGAACTGTCTGTCGTTTACTTGATGCACCAATTTGTCTTTTTCTTTATACTAGTAATTTAGATTGTTTTCCCTGAATTAATTGTTAAAAAAACTAAATACAGGTAGTGGAGACGATACAATGAAAGATTAAATGCCAATTAATGAATAAGATAACCATTTGGAAGCATAGTTCTAAGACAAAAAAAAATTAATAGCAGACTTGGTTTTGCTTGAGTCTGTTTATGAGAAATAATGAATGAATATTTTGCTCTCTGATTATATTTTGTTTTGCTAAACATGTATTAAGTGTTTACCATTTCATACCTAATACATAGTACTGTTAATGCACATAAACTTGTTTATTTTTTTTTTCATATACTACATGATTTCATTGTTCATATTTTCAAATATGAAATTTTGGTCTAGAATATACCTCAGTTTTAAAGCGCGATGTAGTTGTAATACATTGATAAGCTATAAAAGGTTAACAGAGATTCCAAATTCAGGCACAAATAACAAATAAGAGAAGACAAAATTTGAAGTCTTTGAAATTCATAGCGGTAACTTAAAACATAAATCACAGAAAAGGAGGTATATGTGTCATGGCAAAAAAGAAGAACAAAAAAAAAAAAAAGGAAAACAAAAAGGAAAAAAAGTTCTGCACTTATTACTTTCGTTGCTTTCGTTATCATATATTTCATATTTTCAACTGTTAGTGAACATTAAATGTAGTATTTTGATTGTTACCGTACTCTATTTCAGTGAAACAAATGCGTCCAACAGTTTAATTGAGACACCACGACAGAAACACGAACAGGAAATAATGGCTTTTATCGGTATGCTTTGAAGGGCAACTTCGTTAACTAACTGGAAAATGGCTGCAGTGTACGGTTTATTTCGAAATATAATAGGGGTCTATTAATAGGTTAACACAGCTGTTGTTGTTTCAGTTGGGGTTTAAGCACATGTTTGACTGTATAAAAAAGATATAAAACTAGTGTATAATAAGACAAGGACATATATCCACAGGAAGAACGTAGTCTCTTTACTGTCAAAAGTCTCTTTGACCATCTTTTCAAGATGGTGGATCGTCTGAGCCAATATGTTGATGTGCTGTTCCCAACCTACTTTATGTATTGACTTTTCAGTCAAAAAAAAAATACTTCTCGGCGAAAATATTTAGTAACCGTGTTGATAATAACATTAAGAAATGCACCTCCCTAAGTTGTCCATAATTACTATTTGAAGCATTTATGTATTATCTTCTATTAATTGATATTGCATCCGAATAAATTAAAGGAAGAACGACTCAAAAAATTATGTTAGCTCACTTGTCACATAGTGACAATGTTAGCCTTTGCAATCAGTTTTAATCAAACTTGCACACAACTTGTATTGGTATAATATGTCGGTTGCTTTCGAAATCTGGCGAGATCCGATCATGGGTTCAAGAGCAATTGTCCCTTAAAGGACCAACATTTTGTTATTTTGGTTTGTGAACATAATAGAGTCCACATTTTGCAAACTTGCACACAATTTGTATGGCATAATATATCGGTTCCTTTTGAAAACTGGCCAGATCCTATTATGGGTTACAGAGTAGATCTTGAATTCGATGATAATTCTGTCAGATCCAATCACAAGTTCTTGAGTTACGGCCCCTGATTGACCCGTGCAAGAGCCAGTTTGTTTTTAATTTGCGAACACAATAGAAGTGACATTTTACATTTGATCTCACCCAAACGTAAAAAAAAACTTTTGTCACAAAAAGATATTGATTCCTTTTGAAAACTGGCTAGATTCCATCATGGGTTCTAGAGTTACTGCCCCTGCATTTGGCAAAATTTTCTATTTTGGCCCTTTCAGTCATACAGAGGTTTCGCTTATGCTTTAATTTAATACAAACTTGCATAGAATATTTATCTTGATGATCTCAGGCCAATTTCGAAACTTGGTCATGTGGGGTCAAAACCTAGGTCACCAGGTGAAAACAAAGGAAAAACTTGTTAACACCTTAGATGCCACATTTTGACCCAACCTTCATGAAACTTGTTTATCTAGATGATTCCTAGGCCTTTCGAAACTAGGTCGAATGGGCTCAAAAACTAAGTCACCAGTTCAAATCAAAGGAAAGGTTTTTTTTTAACACATTCAAGGCCACATTTTTGACCATATCTTCATGAATTTGGTCAGAATGTTTATCTTGATCATTCCTAAGCCAAGTTCGAAACTTGGTCATGTGGAGACAAAAACACGGTCATCAGTAAAGGAAAAATTGTTTACACAGTAAAGGCCATATCTTTGAATCTATTTTCATGAAGGTTGGTAAGAATAATTATCTTCATGATCCCCATGCCAAGTTTGAAACTGTATCATGTGGGGTAAAATACTACGTCACCACATTAAGGAAAAAGTTTTTAACACTGAAGAGGCCACATTTATGACCTTATCATCATGAGCCTTCAGAATGCTTATGTGTTCTTTTAGTTTAAAGACCAATATCTAGTAACAGCTATTTTCCGAATAGTAAAATATATATATATATATGTTTTTAATCAGAACTAAAAGAGAAACAAGGGCCACAGAAACATTGGAAATAAACAATGTTAACGATTTTCCTTGTCAACTGCAATGTGATAGAGTTTTACGTGATGCTACCTTTTCTCAAGATACTTTATTCACATTTTTCAATGGTCAGTTTGATTGCACTGTTTAAATCAGGTCCTTATTTCTTTACATTATCGACCTCTGTTCCTCGCATAAAATCAGCGCCGAAATATGCAGCTTGTCGCAGGGCAAGTAGTAGAGGGATATTCTTGAAGTGCTCGATTTTTGCCTCATCTGTGTAGTTTTTAACAGGAAAAACATAGTTCTTTGGGACTCCAAACGTATTTTTAGCACTTTCAACGACTCTTTCGACATTTTCGCTTTTAAATATTTTGGTTATATCATCTTTTACTATGTTACTGATGTTATCTATCTTTGTTACGATAACCATCCTGTTGGGCCCTGCAATAATGGAATATTTAAACGGTAAACATATCTTGTATATCTCCTGGTCTGTAACTGCTTTTAATTTAATCATTAGGTACATATTTATGAATATTTATATAAAATTATTATTTATTTCGACCTTCAAGCCTAAGGTCTTGGAACTGTACGTGACAATTTGTCTTGATATGATGAGTGTTTGTGCCTTATATTATCTAGAGATTCATGCATAAAAGAAACATTTGATACCTATCAGTGATCTCCACCTTAGGGTTGGACTCTTATACGAAGCACATGTAAATCCCATTATGTATGGCAAAGTTATTAGTTTATACATAATTAATTTAAGTCGATTGTGAAGAACGTTCTGCAATTAATATTAATCAATCTCAACACCTCATTCCGGATAGAATCCATCGTCAAGAGGGTATGAGTGTTCCCATTTTAAATGCTGAGCGCCAAGCAAGGAAGCTATTGGTACCACTTTTCACGTCTTTGGTATGACGCGTATGGCAAGCCAATTGTCCAATAATTACGTGAACCCCGGTTCACGGTCGAAAACCTAGGATTAACGATCGATAAACTAGGTTTTTCGAACGTAAAACTAGGTTTTTCAAATACTTACCTATATTTTCGAATGAAAACATCAGATACCGTGCGTAAACCATAGTTTACGCTCGTGAACCCAGGTTTACGTTCGATAAACTAGGTTTCTCGATTGAACTATGAATTTCGGTCATTATCCTATGTTTACGACCGTAAACTTGGGTTTACGAACGTAAACCTACGTTTACGAGCGTGAACTATGGTTTACGATGTTATCCTATGTTTTCGCTCGAAAAAATAGGTTAGTATTTGAAAAACCTGGTTTTACGTTTGAAAAACCTGGTTTATCGAACGTAAACCTAAGTTCACGCTCGTAAACCCAAGTTCACGTTCGTAGACATAGGTTCACGCTCGAAAATATAGGTTCAGGTCCGTAAACTATGATTCACGGTCGTAAACATAGGTTCATGGCCGTAAACCCATGTTCACGCCCGAAATTCATTGTTGATTCTATAATCCTAATATATCGGCCGTAAACCATGGTTTACGTTTGATAAACTAGGTTTCTCGACTGAACTATGAGTTTCGGTCGTTATCCTATGTTTACGATCGTTATCCTATGTTTACGCTCGTAAACCCCGGTTCACGCTCGTAAACCATAATTCACGAACGTGAACCTATGTCTACGACCGTGAACTGGGGTTTACAATCGTGAACCTACATTTACGAGGGCGAACTATGGTTCACGGCGTTATCCTATGTTTTCGCTTGAAAATATAGGTTAGTATTCGAAAAACCTAGTTTTACGTTCGAAAAACCTAGTTTATCGATCGTTAATCCTAGTTTTTCGACCGTGAACTAGGGTTCACGTAATTATTGGACAATTGGCTTGCCATAGATGCGGACGGGGATAGAACCCATGGCCTCCTTACTCGAAGCGGACGCTCTACCACAAGGCTATCGAGGCAGTTAAAAGTTATTTACCAATGTAAAGTTATTAACCAAACCAAAAACGGGGATGGACTGGTCCACTGACGTAAGGAATGCAAGGCTGGGTTTTAACCAGTAATGACCAATAAAGAAAAACACTGGTTATATGACTTTAACCCAATGGTCTATATTGTTTCATTTGACTTATTTGTTTTTACAAACAGTTTTTGTCTGAAAGGTTTCATGCTTATTGATGGATATATACTGTGAAATCATTTAAATTCGCTGGCATGAAATTTCTCGCAAACGTGAAGAAAGACTGTTTCCCGCGGGCTTAAATTCGCGCATTTTCAATTTTAGAAAGGGAAAATATAATAAATAATAATAATAGCGCTGTCTTAAATTCGCGCATCGGTCCTAGCGCGAAATACGCGAAAATTCGTCCTACGCGAATAAAAATGATTTCACAGTAATATATTTATACACTTATCGTATACTTTTTACTTCATTTGTTGTAAATACTCTACTCTATAGCTATGACAAATTTTAGCGGAATATAATGCTCACCAAACAGTACGTTTTCCAGTTCTTTTATTCTGGTTTCAAAACTTTGAACAATTTCTGAGAAGATATTCTCTGCGTCGACAATATATATTACGCAATGAATCACACACCTTCTATCTACGTCTGGCTTTTCAACTTTAGCTGGTGCCATTGGATTGAACTGTAATCAGATAATAAAACACCAATAACGATATATTTAATTCAGACTAAAGCTAAAACGAAATATTGACATTTACATAAAGGTAATGTTTTTGAATGAAATATATTTGATGTGAAGCCCATGAGTAGCATTTGTTAAATAATGAGGCGTGATATTCAAGGCAGCACTATGAGTTGGACATTGTTGTTACTGCCGACTATATGACTGATTTTTGTGAAGATGCTAACCTCGAGAACAAACACGCACGCACGCACGCATCCATGCACAAACTTGTTCACATACCAGAAGACGTTTTCAGCAGTGTGCTCATAACCTACAAATTGTCAAACAATAACGCCTGTTTGTGGACATATCAAATATCTTAACAATTCGTATTAAGAATCACACTTACTACTGAATATATATCCTCTTGTAACAAACTGCAACTAACATTTTTCTTGACTAAAGCAGCAGATAGCGAATTTTTTAATATATCAAATACTCTAACATGTCAAAACGAAGGAGCGTAAGGAACAGACCATATAATGGTGACATTACTGACAACTAGCATCAAAATTCTCTATCACCTAACCTGGTATCCAGGTTTCAGTTGTCCTTTCGTAGCACTTGAAATGTCATCAATATGAATACCTTGGTTTTCAGCGAGTTCAATGCCCATGGTATCATGAAAAACTATATGTTCTAACTCTCCTTCCCCGGGAACAATATGAAACTATAAAAAGAGGAAATAAATAATGAAAAATAGAATACAATGGAACATCGAACATTTGAATACAGAATTAAACTATGCAAATATATTTAAGGCAATAAAATCATAAATATCCAGCTAAGCGTTAGATATAATAAATCATCAACACATTGAGACAGAGGCAGAGGAAAATGCTTTTTTATTAAATAGGCAACTATTTTCTAGTGTCCTTTTTCCGTAGCAGTCTTGTATAGTTTCTGTAAATATCTGGGATGAAGGTTATTTAACAGCTGATTAAAACTGCACATTTTAATTTGTGGAGGAAGAATTCCACAGGTTTTCGAATGGAATACATAATATTTTCTTAAGGGGTGTACAGGTGCTCTGACAGTATTATTTGTTGCAAGACTCCTGTGGCAATATAGCTTACGTCATAAACCTGAGTCCCCTCGGTAGTGAAACTGCGACAGAGTTCAACTCTGCTACTCTGATACGGAGTGCTTGTTTTTGTTTATTTGTGTTCGGGTTAACGCCGTTTTTCAACTGTATTTCAGTCATGTAACGGCGGGCAGTTAACCTAACGGGTGTTCCTGGATTCTGTACCAGTACAAACCTGTTCTTTGCAAGTAACTGCTAGCTTCCCCACATGAATCAGAGGTGGAGGACGAATGACTTCAGACATAATGTCGTTTATCAAATCGTCACGGAGAACATACGCCCCGCCCGAGGTTCGAACTCAGTACCCCGGGATCCGTATACCAACGCTCTACCTTCTGCGCTAAGCGGGCGGGTTTGATACGGAGTGATCTTCCGTAAACGAGTTACAGTCAACTCGCCCTCTAGTTTACTCGTCCCTATTTAGGTCATTTGGTATCCCTTGACGATTTCAAAAATGGTTATTTTGCCCCCACTTTTCGGCCACTCCTATCCAGATTATGATTAATATAATTATAATGTAAGATATGTTCTGCAAAATTTACTACAAAAAATTCATTTGGTTTGCTTTATAAATACTGGATTGTATGTAAAAGAGCAGAGGGCATGGTCATTTCGTAGCTTCAAGTGTGCAGTGACTAATGCGGCCGAGTATCTTTTTTAAAATTACCTTCTGTAACATGCTTGTCTGAAACCTTTTATATGTTTTTCTTCATTCGACAAAGATTTATTACAAGCACAACATTTAACCATTCATGCCACTGAATATGTTTAACTCTAGCACCAGCTTAAGGGGAAGTTTATTACACATTTAATGAATGAACTCAATGATCCAAAACAACCAGAAAATACAACACTGAATCCAAGTAAAACTAGAGCTGCACAGGAGTGACGAATAAAAACTCCCACAATACGGCCTTATCACAGAAGTGAGCAAATGTCAAAGTGGAACCTCGAAATCAATAGGGGTCATCTGCTGGTCATGACCAACCTCCATATCAACATTTTTGATCCTAGACTTAAGCGTTCTCAAGTTGTCATTCAGTTGCACTTTTCCAGGTCATTGTGACATTGACCTTTGACCTGCTGACCGCAAAGTCGAACTTAACATGTAGTTATGATATTACACCTGTGTACTAAAATTTATGATTCTTAGCTCAAGCGTTCTCAAGTTATTATCCGGAAACCGTTGAACTGTAACAGGTCATTGTGACTTTGACCTTTGACCTACTGACCTCAAAGTCTAACTTGACCTGTAGTTTAGTTTGAGATGTTGCACATGTGTGCCAAAAAGCTTTTAAATCTGGCAAGATTTTCACGAGTTATTGTCCGGAAACGATGAAAACCAAGGGACCGACCGACCGACCGACCACTGACAGACCGACCAACCACTGACAGACCGACCAACCGACCAACAAGCTTATTCCTATATACCCCCTCAAAGTTGGTTTGTAGGGTATAACTATTACAACATGCAATTCAAGTATCCAAATATATTCTTTAATTTGTATGTCGAAGGAAAATGAGCTTTAGCAATTATTACTATCTTCTCCTTTTTAATAGTACGATATTTGTTTCTGTCTGCTTCAGAAGTTTTATGCGAGTACATAGGAATATTCTTGAGATGCATTTTACATAATTTTCATAAGCGTTCATAAATGAAGTTAGGCGCATTGTCTTTTTACACTTGCAGAAAAAAAATTATAGAAAAAAAAAACCCAAAAAAAACCCAAAAAACAAAAACAAAACAAACAAAAATACAGAAGTCTACTGCTGTTATTCATTAAATAGAAGCATTTCTGAGGTATTAAAATTAAATATTACACCAACAAATGGAAACTTTTTATGTCAATAAAAACATCAAATTAATTATACTTTGCATTGTAAAACCAGATGATATTCTTGTGGCTAAAATTTTGCGTTTTTTAAACCTGTAATTTGTACACACAGTTGGATATTTGTGATATATGATCAGTTGCGATTTAAACCTAAATGCTTTCGCATGCATTCAATTAGTGGCAGATTGAACAGTGAGAAAAGGGGAAATAACTGATAAATCCAAAATTGACTGACCATACTATAGATTATAAAGACATTGTTATGCATATCAAGGAAACAACCACGGTAGCCTAGTGGTAGAGCGCCCGTTTCGAGTGAGGGAGGTCATGGGTTTGCTCCCTGGCCGCATCTTTTCGAAGAACTGAAAACTGGTAGCTTCTTGACTCGGCGCTCACCTTTATAAAGATAATATATGGATTGCTATAAGAAGATACCATCGTTTATATGACTGGTAAATTGTTGGAAAGACAAACATGCACGCACGCTCACATTAACACTATATAAAAACAAAACAGTGTGCACAATTAAACTATTTTATTACTGTATAAAAATGTTGGTCGACAAAACAGAAATGGTACCAGTTACCATTGATCACCCTATGCCTAGTGTAATAAAATAAAAACGTTTTCTTCTGAAATTATTATGTACGATATACATTGTGTCACAATTGAAATACTTACATCAATTGAATATGATGAATCAGATTTTCCAACTCTGACTCTTGATGTAATTTGTCCTTCTGCTATTGAAAAGAATGAATTAATTGTAGAAGACTTTCCACTCTGTACTTGTCCGATCATCATGATGTTCAGTTTTCCGGATTTTAGTTTTGCAGAAGTCTGCTGTATCTCATCTAGCAAGGTGTCACTATACTACAGATGAAACAAAAGTTATCTAGGGCGATTACTGAAGGTGAATCATACTCCCACTAAATTGTTAAATAGTTAATAACTTATGCACAGCGTATCATTTTAATACTACGCAATGTACGTTTTAAGTTGATGTTATAGATCTGTTGATGAGAGTGTTGAGGCCTTTCAGCTCGCTTCTTTCTCTATCATATCATTGTATCAAATGACATTGAATGTAAAATCATCACTCGGGTTAAAGTCATTCATTATACCAAATGTTCAAAACTGCGTATATGGAAATTTTAGAAAAAAGAGTGGGTTAATTTTACATATATTCATGACAACCTACCAATAATTCGTTATTTGAACCGTCAGTATAACAGGAAAATAATAATGACACGCCGAGTTGGTTTCAATACGTTTTGATATTAAAATTTCAGGATTCGCTTCAGAATTGTCGATGAAGATGTTCTGTTTTGACAAGATATTCAATGAAATAGGACGCCGACATAAAGGGGCCCATTGCAAGGGCAGAGTGACCCATATAATGCCCCAACCAAACCATTGTTTTATGGAGGGAGTTAAATTATGCAACTTCTATTTGAGCAATATTATGTGAATTATAATGTATTTCAGAAACTTTAGATTAAAAGAGCAGGAAAAAAAGAGTTGCGATAGTGTATTAAATGATCCTCTAAATAGTGTGCTTATACTTTGTATATTTGCAATTGTTTCTAACTTCTGATTTTTTGATATTGCTTTTAATTTGCTATTATATTTGACTGCATATTCCACACTATGTTAATGTTCTAAATTGTCTTATATTTAT
This sequence comes from Mercenaria mercenaria, assembly GCF_021730395.1. Lineage (NCBI taxonomy): Eukaryota > Metazoa > Mollusca > Bivalvia > Venerida > Veneridae > Mercenaria > Mercenaria mercenaria. The sequence goes on from NW_026463698.1 coordinate 57,701, forward strand.
GTAAGGGGTATGCTTAAAATTTAGTCGAACATGTATACATAACAATTTACCTTTTTGTCCCATTCACCTTCAAGACAACCATACTTTCTCCACGACTTTTCATAAATAATGTCAGAATTTGAATTTTCTTCTTGATTTTCATCTTGTGGTTCTGGTTCTTCAGGTTGTTTTTCTACTTCAGGTTCAGGTTGGGATTGTTGTGCTCTTCCTCTCTGCCTTGGTCCAAAGATATTTTTAACTATACAATGTAAAACAGGTAGTGTAAGTTAGATCCAGTGTAATAATATGGCTTGCACAAAGACAGAATTTCTTGTTAGGAAATATTGGTTATTGTTATAAATCGCATCAGTTTGTGTGCAAAGTTTAGTAAACTGAATACACACCTACTTTTTAGCATTAATATTAAAAATTATAGGAGAAAATGGAGAACAAGATGTTAGATTTAACTTTACTAATTTATTGCTATTAAATTTCCCAAACCATCTAACATACATTGCACTTGTTGGATCAAATTAGGTACCAAAGCCTGAGCCAATATTGACATAAGTTTGAGATACACTTTTTCAGGAAATTATAAAATTGGACTTACTACATTTTATTCGGTTGTTTAAAATTTTTCATTTCATAACATGGAAACAAACAGACTTACAACAAGGGTCTCTTTCAAAACATGGAAAGATTAATGTCACATATATGATTCAGACAACAGATCTCTAACCTAAGAACATTTAGTATTCACTCAAACAATAAGGAAGGTAAACTAAAAAGTGAGGGACTACAAAAATATTCTAGTGACAATCTTTCAGCAGAAAACTCCAGACAGTTTACAAAACAATCAATGTCTACACTTTCTAGGTTTAACACTAACAATATAGATGATTTATAAGCCTGAAGCAGTGTTTACATTTAAAAAAATATAAAAAAAATATATAATTCGTATAAATTCTAGAGACTAAATGTGTTGTTAATGAGTAGATTTTTACTATTGTTTCTGTTTTATAAATATCTCAGAAAATACAGATCGTAAGATTAAATAAACAAAGGAATTAGTTAAAGTTGTGATCATTATATTATTTTTGATCATAAATTATATCACTTACAGAAATCCATATCCACTTTAACGCAACGACTTGGCGAATTATCTATAATGTTACGCCGTGATAGTTAAATCTTTATCTTGAGTCTACATGAATACAGGGTTGTTGAAAACTTATTATCCGCTTCTATTTTTACGGGTTTCAGATATGATGTCTGCATTTTGTTCGTTTTGGGACCTCCATGTCCGGACTTCGATTAAGAAACGAACATTTTTATTATTTATAGTTTTGGTCACGTTAGTATTTGCACATTTAATATCATAGTAAGATTGTGGTAATCTATCCTGCGTACACCGTTTGTACATCGGTCTTGCGAGATAGGCTAAGCAACATGTCATGTATTTTAGCGCTATAAATTCGGATAAACACAAGGAAAAAATCGCTGGTATATTAAGGAATAGGTCAAAATATAAAATCATAACAAATTAGAAATTTGTTGCTTTTTACTTGCAGCTCGCACTGCCAGACGTACGCCGTTACGTTCGTTTATTTGTTTATTTTAAAACTCTTGCTATTCAAGTGACCAGCGTATCCCGGGTTGGATGAAACGAATTGGCACACACTGTTTATGAAAAATTAAAAAAAGAAATTTAATTCATCTTAAAATTATAATTGTTATGTATAGAAAGGCTATGCTTCAGTTTTATATTGCCCAACGAGAAATGTTTCTAATTTGAAACACAAACATGTGAAACTTTATTACTAAACAATTTGGAACACTCCTTTAATAACATTTAAGGCACATATAAGTGTACTGATTGATAGGTAGATAACAGTACGATAATCATATATGTATTTGATAATATAAAAAGGCAAAGCCTCTGAGCGGGCGTAGCTTACACGACAAAGAACTGTTCCCTGCTCAAAATAATTCGTGAGAACCTATTCACTTGAAAAAAAAGTGTGAACATACCTATAACAGCGTATATCATACGTTGCAAAAATTATGGAAAGCCGGTGTCACGGTGACGTCATTATCTGCTTGTCGCGTTCATGTGGCTTTATGCTTATTAATGACATTTTTCCCCATTTTCTGGCCAATGCTTCATCTTTTAAAAGAAAATAATATTTGTTTTTCTACCAACTTGAAATCTTTCTGGCATTATTTTTGAGTGATGGATAATATTCTGCAATCAAATGAAGTTCTGTATTCACTGCGAACAAAGCATTTCCTGTGAGCACCTGTCCGCTAGGATGCGCGTTTCATAAAAGAAAAGCAAAATTGAAATGATTTCCTTAACACAACTTTTTAAAAATAAAGACACCTAAATGAATATAAAGATTGTAACTCAAATATGAAATTAAAAAAAGAAGAAAGATCATTTTTTTCCCGATTTTGACAGAAGTAGAAAAAAGGCTTTTCCCTGTCGACGACGAAGGTTTTCAGCTACATCACTTTGCCTCATTCGCTATGAGAGTTTTTACTACATACCTACTCTCTCGAGTTGTCGTTCGACTTTTTTAACCTTTCGGTCAATGCTAAATAATAAGATGCGCAAGTCTGTAATTTGAATTTAGTTTCCCTAGTTAGACTTTTGTCCTTGCTTTTTGTTGTTTTATGTAATGTGTGTGTGTGTGTTCGGGTTTAACGTCTTTTTCAACATTTTTTTCAGTCATATAAACTACGGTGTCTATTTGCAGCAGTGAGCATAAAGCCCAACTTTATAGTGCTGCCTCACTGGAATATCACGCCGTAGACACGTGACATGATACCCCACCCAGTCACATTATACTGATGCCGGGCCGACCAGTCCTAGCACTACCCTCTTAATGCTGAGCGCCAAGCGAGGAAGCGACTAGTACCATTTTTACGTCTTTGACCGGGGATCGAACCCACGACCTCCAGCAGTCGAAGCGGGCTCTCTACTACTTAGCTACCGAGGCGGTTGTTCGCTTTATATAAAGTCTTTAACGAAAACGGAGTTCAGAAAAGACAAACACTTAACTTGTAGACACCTCCTGTTTTACATGGTTAACAGAGATTTGCAAGTCAGCAAAGGGAGAAACGTCAGTCGTTTCTGAGATGTCAAATATCAGTTGATCTATGGCTAAATTTCATTTCTTAATGACAGACCAATCAAAATAAAAGAAAAAAATATATTGTATTAAAATTTAGACGAACGTTTTTTATTCCACATGAAAAAACAAAACCACAAAATAACAATACTATAAAACTATAAAGAGGTTATAGTTTTACAATAATGATGATAAATAAACAACATAAAACGTTTATTTCTTTCTGCAAAAATTGCATCTACTTGCGGTGGCATTTGTGTTCAGATATAGGGATATATGAAGGGGTTACATTTCCGGACATTTCATCCCCTATCTATTGTCAATGAATTCATTTATCTATCAGTACCGAACCTCAAGCGCCAATTCTAGCTCTTGGTTCGGTCACAGGACCTACTACAGTATCTAAAGTGTAACTTATTCAGTACTTGGTAAAATATAAAATGAAAACATTACAAAAAAAGTAAAACACACGGAGATTTTTTAACCATGATATGGACAACACGTAGGGATAACACAGTAAAGATAAACACAAAGTTTCTCTTATTTCAATTGTGGTCACTGTTATTGGCTGCATGACTCAGCCTTAGGTCATGTTTTCGTAGTAATACTGACAGATATTGCATTAAACTATTTGATACATATTAAAAAAATCTAACTGAGATTAAGAAAATACAATATACTTACAACTAAAATCAATTTAGAATACCGAAACATAGAAGACTAGATCCAAAGAATTACTAATAAAAACACAAAAACTGCACAGCTAACTGGTCATTAAATGGGCTTCCATGGCCTTTTTAAATCTTGAAGGGGAAGTAATATCTCTTAAGGTCTTGTGGAATTGTATTTCATGAAGATATCCCCGAGAAAACAAATGACTTTTCCCCAAATCTTCCAACCTTGGGTCAATGCAAATCGGCCTGTGTCACTGAAGATTTGGCCATAATTGGGATCCTGACCGGCATTTGCAAATACTCTTGACTGGGTACACCTGTTATGGATAGAATTTAAAGGAACAAAATGATCATTTAGATAATCTGGGGCCAAACCAAACTTAACATTATGACATGACATAGTGTGAACTGATGTACCCTCTGTTCTACAGGCAACCAATTCGGGGTTTTGATATGATCAGAATCAATATAAGCTCTACTGTCTAAACTAAGAACAAAACGAATGAGCTTATTTTGGATCGATTGAAGTCTTCTTGATCATTATTTTGTATAACAAGGGTACCAAAAAGTAAATACATAATCAAAATTATTCTGAATTAAAGCAATGATTAGCAATATTTTCGTGTGCAATGTTAAAATTTTACTTTTGCTATAGAGAAATTTAAGTCGGGCATTTGCTTTTGAAACAACTGATCTTGCAATGTCCTCACAGGATAAAAATTGATCCAGAAATGCACCAAGATATTTAACAGAACTTGAAGCTTTAATACTTGTCCTATTAAAATTTATATCAAGAGATGATAAAACTGAATATAAAGAAAGTTTATTGTCAACAAGCCATTCACTTATATTCTTTGTCCATTTGAAATTTAATAAAATCTGATAAATTAATAAAAGAGGTTTTGTTTGCTTTGTTTTGAGTTAAGCGCCAAGTGTTTCAGTAATGTAACGGCGGGAAGTTAACCTAACTATTGTTCCTGGATTCTGTACCAGTACCAACTTGTTCTCTGCAAGTAAATGCCAACATCCCCACATGAATAAGAGGTGGAGGACGAATGATTTCAGACACATTGTCTTTTATCAAATCGTCACAGATGCATCATCTTTAATAAACCTACTGGGAATGCCATCCAAACCAGTAGCTTTAGTAGCTTTTAGTTCATTAAGATGTTTTAGAAAAATATTTTCTGAAACAATCCTGAATGAAAAAACAAATCTTGAAAAATACATTTAGTACTATAAAAAGACTCAACAAATGGTTTTCCAAATTTCAACGTAGAACTTGGAAGTTTTTCAATTGACTCGGATGCAACTGTGGTATAAAAAGAATTGTTTTGTTTCAGATACTGTAAAACATCAAAACAAATTTCATCAATTTTTAAACCATTATTACTACTAGATAAAACATTTTTCTTAGATGGTAAGCCTAACTGTTTCAAGATTTTCTATAACTATATACATGTAGGGAAAAGTGACCACGCCCTTTGGTGGCCATATTATTTAACGAATCATTATTTGAACAATATTGGTAGAGGACCAAACAAGGACCATTTGTGTGAAATTATTTTAAAACCGGGCCATCAGTTTTACACAAGATTTTTAGTTTCCAGATTGGTTCTATCCATGATGAAAGTATGCTCAAAGGGGCATCTGGGGTCTTCTTCCATCATCAAAGATGGAAAGACGTCATATGATCAATATTACCGGTGCGACATTAAACCCAAAATAAAATTAAAAAAGTTCCCTTCGTGCCATTCGCCTAAAGTAAGTTTAATATCATGAAGTTTATTGAACGAAGTACTGTTATATGACGATTACCATTTAAGAGTTACCAACGTTCCCCGGCTAGAGACATTATTCAGAATCATCTTACTTAAAACACAATTTCATTTTTAAAATAGAGGTAAAACTGATATAAAAACGCATGTATTGTACTTTGTCATATGAAAAGGAAGTAATTTAATATTCAAAAAAGGTTAACTCGGGTGTCTGTGACCTTAACCTTATCAAATGACACAATGTCTTGTAATGGTGAATATTTATGCCAAATTATCTGAATATACACAAGTGCATAAAAAATGTTCCAGACCAGAAAAAAATGTTCTCCAAAGGTGACAGTGACATTGGAGCTACAAGACTAGGTCTTGCGCGTGACAAATCAACTCATTATAGGGAAATTTTGTTCCTAGTAATTTTAAACGAGAGGGCTCCTGAAGGCCCTGTATCGCTCACCTGACCTATTGACCTAAAGTGTTAAAAAGCTTTTCCTTCGATTTGACCTGGTGACCTGGTTTTTAACCCCAGATTGCCCGGTATCAAACTCTTCCATGATTTTATTAAGGGTAACAGTCTGACCAAGTTTCATTAAGACTGGGCCAAAATTGTGACCTCTAGAGTGTTAACAGTCAAATTGTTGACGACGGACGACGACGACGGACACCGGACGATCACAAAAGCTCACCTTGAACACTTAGTGTTCAGGTGAACGAAAACCCTTTGATGAATGACATGTGATCAAGTTTTGTTTTTGTTGTTTCTGAATCATACATTTTATTTTATTCAAGACCGCTGGCCAGCATCACTAAATGAACTGTTATTTCCTTTAGTAAATGAGGTAGATTCAGTTTCTTTTGTACAGATATTGTAGCAAACAATTTCTGGTAATATTATCTTAGGATACACTGAAGAATATGAGCTTTGTTAGAAGGCTTGACACTTGCTCTGTTAATGTTTGTAGGCTGTCGGAATATAATCGAAAGAAGGGTTGGAAAAAAGGAGATC
>NW_026463699.1:0-76330 GCF_021730395.1 Mercenaria mercenaria
ACTTTCATAGAAATTTTAAAGTAAAAATTTCACAGAGAAAAAATACAAATTATCAATGTAAATCAGTGCGCTCGAGTTTTGAAAGAAGACAAATTGCCCATAAATGTCACATGCCCTCTTAAGTCACGGCTGTATTCTGATATGAATGACGTGCTGTCCGGTATAAAGGGTACATATCAGTTATCTAATCATTTGATATATTGCTATTTGTGTATATACTATAAATAAGACATAATTATGTGTGCGAGTACATGTACATGTTGTTGTCAAATGCATATAATTAAATGCTAACCTAAATACCCTGATTTCTAGGGCACCGATTTCTGTCTAAATTCAAAACTCCTTTGCGGGCAATTCATTATAAGGTTTTCATTACATAAGTCGATAGATTGATACATAGGTCAATAAACTGTCCGATTTTTAACCATGTTTCCGCCGCAACCTGAAACTCTTAGTTAAATATCAAAATGAACCTGGATATTTCCATAAAGTGTGACACTATAATTAATAAATTAAACACGAAACCAATGCACAACAAATTACATACTTTTTCATTTATTTCAGAGGAGTGTTATAAAAGAATAATTTTGATTCTAATTCACTACAAAAAAGAAGACAGAGAGGCAGTTGCTTTTTGTGTTGAGTATGAAAACAAGTTTCCAGCATTAAAATGTATTGACTTCTTTCATCAAAAAAGACTAGAGAACATCGAAAGTGTGGCAACAGAAATCAAACTTGCACTTTATGAGATGAGAAAGATGTCTGATCAAACGAATGATTAAACGTTATATTGATAGTATATCTGCACCAAACATTTTGTTATGTTCAAATTGTAGACATGTTTTGTTGTTATGTTATTCTACATAAATTTTGAAGGGAAGGAATCTGGGACAGAATGTATCAAAAGCGAAAAAGAAGATTTTGCATGCATAAGACTGTTACAAATGGGAAAATCTTCGCCTTGCATGGAAATGTGTTAATTGTTGTTTTTATTGTTGACGATTTTATTCCTTAATCTGTTTTAGTGATTGTTATTGCAGTATTCCCGTGTTTAAGACTGAGTCATGAAAAGCGTACTTTGATATTTAATCTACACGGACGCACTTCATGTCATATGACTATTTAGGTATAAGTTAGATAAGTTAGATAAGAGACACTGTCAGGGTTACTGATATATTATCATATAACCTGATTTTTGGATAACGGTCATGCTAGTATTTTGAACAAAGTCCATGATTAGTATAGGTTAATAAGGCCATTACGAATTAAAATAAAAAGTCCGTAAAAGTTTATGTAACATCACCAATGGAATTGTTTTTATAAATCAAAATATTTAAAATACACAAATGCACATGTTGCTTTATCAGTTTATCTTATTTATTTCTTTGCTTTCAAAGCCATGTTTTAACAGTAGTAACCGTTTTGAAAAAATGTTTTCATGATCAGTTATTATATTATATAAATGTAAAAGGACTAAGTTTAAAATTGTAATGTAACAACATGGAAAGTTTGCTGTATTGTCAAACCTGTCATAAAACATGTAACCCAAAGGTAAAGACTGTCTACCATAGGTACTTATACATTTATGTATGGCATTTCCTTGGTTTAAAGTAATTATGTCAAAGAGAGAAGGCACGACGAATTGCGTAATTTTACATAGCCTCCAGACGGATGATTTGTTTATAATGTAGAAAGTATTTGGGTGTAGACAGACAGGAGAGAGATGCAAAAGTTAATATGCTAGGTCACTATATGCTTTGTACGTGAAAATGTTATGTTGAAATTATTAAAGGACTGTTGCTATGTTAAAAATGGTTAAAAGATTAAAATTTGTTGTATTAAATGGCCGCGCTACGTTTCAAAGTATTCCAATATACAGGTTATGAGAGTTTCAGATTCAGAATTCAAAGCATGTTTAAGTTAAAGAAATACGTAAAGATAGCTTTATGATAATACACAACTATTTGCACATGTTGTTAAATATTTGTCTGGGAATATTTCAGAAAATAAACCCGATAAGTAAAACAGTTCACGGCATTCAGGGTAATATGACTTTAAAGTATTGACAGAAATAAAATTCGTCATTAGAAACTCTTGCAGTGCTAAACAATAAATGATGGATAATGATGGATATGAGATGTTAGTTATTTTGTTATCATAACCAGAAGTAAAAGCAAGAGTTGATATCGAACAAATTTTACATTGTCCCGAGAATGCATATACTTGAGGGAATTGTGTGATTTTTCTTTCATTTTGTATCAGATTAGACATTTATTAAATAAAAGAAAATTGTTTTACATGAACTTAAACTTCAAAATTTCGAAAACTTGGGGGGTGGGGTGGGGGGGGGGGGGCGAATTTTACCAAATATTTTGAGTTCAAAAACACTCACTGCTTAGCTTGTCCAGCACCATAATATATAAATATGTTTTTTAAAAGTGTAAATTAAAAGAATAAACACATGTTTAAGAATTTGATGTCTTGATACAGTTTCTGTACCATATTTAGATTGATGTATATACTAAGAATACTCCTGTTCAAATGTCTCATTCCGTTTTCTACAGCGAAATAGACTTACTTGAAATTTCAAGTGATTAGCAGCTATCAACATAGTGTAGGTTGAAAATTGGTTTCTGATTTACTTTAATTCTAAAAACTTTCTTTATGACTATGTTTCACTCGCCAAAATCTTCATATTGGTATTTGTAAAGTGCAAACTTGCGTTTTGCAAAAACTTTGTTCTCTGCAAACCTTTAAACACGACCATTGATGTCCATTTTTGATGAACCATGATTTCACGTCCGTCAGACTATTTTCGTAAATCGTTCTGTTCAGTCAACAAGTATCGATTTACTTGTTTCTCATGATATTTTCATTTAAAAATGTCTTTGAAATGGTGTATAATTTGTGGACATCATTTTAACGTTGAAGTCGATATTTACGTTAAAGTGACGTCAGAGCGACAAATATGACGTTTAGTTTTGAATAAAAAGTTTGCGTTAATCTGGTCTCATGTAAAACCCAAACGATAGACTTTGACAAAAAACTAACCTGATCATGAAATCTTTATTTTCTGTCGATTGAAAGAATAAAATTATGAGGTCACCGAATTCATTTTCGCGTAAAATTAAATTACGCTACCCCTACCCCAAAATCACGACATAGCTTAGTTTGGGTGTTTTTCTGATATACATGTATATCTTTTCAAAGCTTAGTATTTTACATTCTCATTCAACAGTTGCTCACTACAGGCGTGAAACGAATGATGGAACGCGAGAAAGAGTGTTTTCTTTTCAAAAGAGGTCTTTATAACTGTAAAATTGGCGACTTCATTGCGAAATCGTTTGAATGCAAAATGTATAACATACGACAATACGACAACTTTGCTTAAAATACTGATCATGTTATTTTTGAAAGTCGCTTTAAATATACTTTCTATATGATAAAGCTTATTTTTTCATATTTTTTCTTATTCAAAGTACCAATAAACATGTTTTCCGTTGTAAAACACTGCTAACATGAAGAATATTTGCATGTGCAGTTGTGTATATTGTTCGGAGGTCACACTTGAAACACAAAGAGAAAGTATCATTATTGTACAATATCATTTATCAATATTATACAACAGATTCAAATAGTCTAAATTCCAAGGGAGTAAAGGTTGTTTGTATCTTGTTTTTCTTAATATTATCACTAACCCTCCCTAAGTACGCACACACGCACGCACGCATGTACGCACACACATCCCAAGATCTTACATTTTTTTACTATTTCGTTTCTTACTTCACCACCCAAGTAACATCTGACCATAAGATAAGTTGCCATCGGTTTACTCGGTTAATTACCCGCTCCACGGATATGTTCACAGAATTTGACCGCGGAATTTGGTTTTACAGGTCAGAGTTAATTTTTCATTACTTAGAAATTTTATACCACAGACGCTATTTGCAATAAATTCTTACTGCTACAAGTTCAGTATTCATTATTATTTCTTCAACCCAATCCGCTTAACTCAGTAGAAGGAGCACAGATCTATGGATCGAACACTGGTTAGGTTACATGTCAGCAGTTATGTAGAAAAACAGAGCTAAACCAAAAAAAATCAATAGCCTCCGTACAACAAATATACAGTTATTCAGGAGGATGCACTTTATTCGAAATCGGGGTGCCCGACTACTCTCCAAACAATCGTAATACTTCTGTAATAAAGTTAGATAAAATTAATATTTACTCGAACATGATGTTATAATTACATAAAAACTTTCTAAATTTTAAACAGTTGTATTAGCACTTTTTTCCGAGTTATGTGTTATGTTAAAATGAATATTTCCCATTTTCACCTACGTTTTACTTTTATTGTACTGTGCCGAGATTGGCCAGGTTCTGTTTACCCCAGTATTATTTTCTGAAGACTGGTTGTCGTTCGAATCTGCTTCATTCAGAAGACACCTATTTTAACAAATAAGATATTTATGGCATATATTTATAATGTTTTTTTTTTTTGATTTAACGTCGCACCGACACATGATAGGTCATATGGCGACTTTCCAGCTTTAATGGTGGAGGAAGACCCCAGGTGCCCCTCCGTGCATTATTTCATCACGAGCGGGCACCAGGGTAGAACCACCGACCTTCCGTAGGCCAGCTGAATGGCTTCCTCACATGAAGAATTCAACGCCCCGAGTAAGGCTCGAACCCACATCGATGAGGGGCAAGTGATTTGAAGTCAGCGACCTTAACCACTCGGCCACGGAGGCCCCCCCCTCCCCATTTATAATGTGGGCCTATATTTGTTTACCTCAGTGCTTTTAGATGCATAAAATTCTTTATGTAACAATTTTTTATGCACGGAAATAGCGGTCTGTGATGGAATTCTATACAGGTACTTGTTAAAATTAAAAGGTTGAAATAATTAAAATAAAGGATTTTCACTATGTTCTGTCGTTTTATTATTATTATTATTATTTGTAAATGTTAACAATGTAATGTGCATCAATACATGAGTTTTCATGTATTATTATTAACTTGCGAGATAAATCATTTCACTTGTAACGTTGAATGAAATCATTAATAGTTGTAAAGGCCTCTCTTGATTAAATTCTACTTAAAATAGGTTAAAAATGAGTTTGTCTTGATCACGAGAATCAGAAAATCCATTGAATTACGCATTTTTATCTGGGTATCTTGGATAATAGTAGAGTAATGTAATTCAGCGCAAAGGGTAACGGGGTGTTGATTTTGTCGCATTCTCATATATTATATATAGTCTAAACATTAAAATCTGAGTTCTACACAGAAATTATTTCGCTAATGTAACAGAGTTTAAAGGCTATTTTGATTTAATTTTACTAGAAAAAATAAAATAATAGAGTTTATTTTAAAAGGGGGAGATACATGTAAAAATATTCAATTGCGCTATCTTATGATTTGGGGGATAGGGGCAGCGTAACGTACTTTTACGCGAAAATGAATTCGGTGACCTCATAATTTTATTCCTTCAATCGACAGAAAATAAAGTTTTCATGATCATGTTAGTTTTTTTTTGTCAAATTCTATCGTTTGGATTTTACATGAGACCAGATTAACGCAAACATTTTATTCCAAACTAAACGTCATATTTGTCGCTCTGACGTCACTTTAACGTGAATATCGACTTCAACGTTAAAATGATGTCCACAAATTATACATCATTTCAAATATAATTGAAAATGGAAGAACAACTTCAAAACTGGTTTTTAATTTATTTCCAACTAGTTTCGGCTGTCAATGCCTTCAACAGGGGTATAATGTTTACAATCAATAACGTTGATGACGTCATGTAGAACATAACAACGACGTCAAAACGTATGCAAAAGCATGGCTTAATTTAACATTTAAAAACATTATACATATAATACAGAAATGCACAATGTAAAGGATCTATGAAGATACATTATTTCCAGAGAAAATGCAGATAGCAAAAAGGATATTAAAAGTCTGGAAAATATAATGAGAAACAAGCAAATCGATACTTGTTGACTGAACAGAACGATTTACGAAAACAGTCTGGCGGACATGAAATCATGGTTCCTCAAAAATGGACGTCAATGGTCGTGTTTGAAAGTTTGTAGAGAACAAAGTTACAGAAATATCAAAAATGTAAAATACGCATTATATGAGGAATATGTTGAATTTTACAATAAACAAAATGTCGAAACGGAACCCAACAACTTCGAATTAGGCACATTCCACCTTAAACACCGAACCAGTTTCGAACAATCATTAATAATCAAAGGTTCAACATCACGCCGAAAAATACGTTTCCGCCAAATAAAAATATTTTACGTTTCCGAGTTCACATTGATTAAATAATACGTACATATACTGCAAACAATTAAGTATTCCAGGCTTGATGCGTCAACTGGCACTTACCTGGCAGCTTATTGCTAATGTTGACGCACTCGCTGGGTTCTAGCTAAATTTGTGTATATAGAATTAGCGCATTCGTTTCGTGTTCCGCAACTAATAACGTTTCGAACGAAGCTTGATAAAGAAAACAACTAATTTCAGCAACACCAATACATTGGTCTATCGGATAAGATAAGAAGAAGAATTTTGCATATTATTTTCTGAAACTCTTTTCAGAATGAATTTACCAAAGATAATAATTTTACTCGGTCCAATGTTGAACAACTCTAAAGATCTACTTTGACGGCCAATATATATTTATTGACATTTTATTCATGTTTTATATACTTTGCAACAACAGTATTGATACAAAGAGACAAGAAGTAAATGTTCTCGATTAAAACTATTTTGAATTTTGAAAGTATAAATTACTATTTTTTTCTTTACTTTCATGCTTTACTTTCATTTCAACAGTCAATATCACGAAGCGGGATTCAATAATTCATGGAATAAGATAATGTGCTGTGTCAATCCAGATCAGTACGTAGAAAACTAGAGATGTAATACCGCGAGACGTCGAATTGGTTTATACTAATTTAGTTTAGGTCGATAGGGAATCAAGTTCAATCTCTCTCGACACCTTATTCCTGATGGAATTCATCGCCATGAGGCTATGAGAGAAGAGAAGCCAGATTCCATGCTCTAAGCAAAGGAGCTACTACTCTTTAATCTGACCCGGTTGTAGACCAAACCCATGAACTCCTGTGGACGTTCTACCACTGGGGTAACGAGATGCTCATTTGATACAGGGAAAGTAAAATGTTGACAATTGACCTTCAAATGTGGCATTGACTTCTGACTTAGTGGGCTGGGTTATGCGCTCTGCATATCGTATTCATAAGGCTAACAATTTAATTTTCTATTATATATTATCGACATCTAGACCTTACCCTTGACCTTACACCTTGATCTTGGTTTTCTACTTTGAACGTCGTCTGGACGAGGTTAACTTGTGCTAATTTTATAGAATTACTTCTAGTGGTTTAAATACAAAGTTAAGCGTTTTATCTTTAACATTAAAACGTGACCTTGAATTTGAACCTTGTGACACGGATAATGTGCTCTGTAAATGGTTTTGGTGAGGTAAACAATTAATGCTGGTGCTGTAAAAATCTTTAAAGCTATAATATTTTGAATCTAAGGTAAAATAAGCTTCGTCGTAAACCATTTTTAGAAAATGGCCATATAATAACATGTTCAGAAAGACAAAAACCTAATATTTCCTCTTAAGCTTGGCCGGTATGTCCTGAAGCTGCCAGAGTAATTATTAGTAATAAATGACAATAAGAACTTTACCTTGAAACAGTCTGTCTTTTTCTTGATACACCAAATTGTCTTTTTCTTTATACTTTTGCTGTCAGTATGTACCAGTAATTTTGATGGTTTCTCCTGAATTAATTGTTAAAAACTCAATACAGGTTGTGGAGGAGATACAATGAAAGATTAATTGCCAATTACAAAATTAAAATGAATAAGATAATCACTCGGAAGCATAGTTCTAAGACAGCAAAGCAAATTAATGGCAGACATGGTTTTGCTTGAGTCTGTTCATGAGAAATAATGAGGACTACAACTCCCCTTACGCCGCCTCCAGTCCGGCCTTAGCGAAATTCAATTTTATACGTTATGATATTAAAAGGGCTCAATAATCGTTATTACATACGTTGCTCTGAATACTGGGACATGGTTGGGTAACGCAAGACTTAAAGTGTGGTTTATTTTTTTTCCTGATCCTGTGGATAACATTTTACTACAACAGTATTCCACCTAAGCCGTGGCTAGGGGGCACAAGGATTATTGTACATTTCATAACCTCTCACAAACAGATACAGTGAAGAAAAGTATATTATTATATGCTATTCTTTGCTTATATGGTTTTTATGATTCCAAATGATCTCTTTTTATAAAACATCAACGATCACAGCAACTGTGAGGCAGTTGTAAAAAGTTTTCCCGTATCGTACTTGGACTTAGTTTGTTATATTTTCTGGTCCTATAAGATAATAGATTTTATTTTTGTTGGGTTAAACGTAGCACCGACACAGTTGTAGGTCATATGGCGACTTTCCAGCTTTGATAGTGGTGGAAGACCCCAGGTGCCCCTCGGTGCATTATTTCATCACGAGCGGGCACCTTGGTAGAACCACCGACCTTCCGGAAGCAATCTGGCATAAAGCTCTATCAAGTATGTTTAAATGGTTCGCCTTGACTCCTTCTAGAGGTCGTCAATGTATTAATAGAAAGGTTTTAAACAACTTAGTCTTTATATTATCATAACTATCATCTTGTCATTATAAGGTCCTCTAAAACATTTGTTCAAATTAGAGCACTTTGCCCCTTTAACAGGCCACTAGAGTTAAAAATACAAACACCTTAAATGCCTTTTACTCATGAACCGCTGAATGGAACACCATCAAACTTGCTCTATAACATCATTACAATAGTCTCTCCTAAATTTGTTCAAATGGTTCGGGGATGCGTTTTGTCCCTGTTGGGGTCCATAAGGACTAAAAATAGAAGTGCCTTTAAATAACTTAGCTCATGAACTGCTAGATATATCTTCAGCAAACTTGATTTGTAGCATTATATTAAGATCCTTTTCAACCTTGTCCAGCTGAAGGGCTTTTGGTCCTTTTGAGGGCTGCTTAAGCTAAACAAAAATCCTTCAAAGGTCCACTCCAAAGTTTGTTTGATTGGGGACACTTTGCACCTTTTAGGGGCCACCAGACTAAAAATAGAGAAATCATTATACAGCTTCGTCTCATGAACTGCTTCATCAAGCTTGGCCTGAAGCATCATTATAAGGCATTCCCTCAACTTTATTCAAGTGGGGACAGTAGGGTCCCCCCCCATATTGCCATCCCATCCAGGACTAAAAATAAAAATCCATTTTAACAACTTCTTCTCATGAGCTTCGTCTCATGAACCGCTTCATCAAGCTTGGCCTGAAGCATCATTATAAAGTATTCCCTAAATTTTGTTCAAGTGGGGACAGTAGGCCCCGCGTATTGCCATCCTGGACTAAAAATAAAAATTCATTTTAACAACTTCTCATGATCCGCTAAATGGATATTTATCAAACTTGGTATGTAGAATTAAAGGGTCTTCACCCCATTTTGATCAAATCCTTTTAGGTGCCGCTAGAGCTATAAGCAGAAATACTTTTAAATGACTTTATCTCAGGAATTGCTTTAGACCTTGAGCTGACAATAACCCCCCCCCCCCACTCTAGCATATAATAGAGCTATCATTCCAGAAATTCTGCCACCTGGCAGTCGGGTTCTTTTTACGTTACAGCCCACTTTATACGTTACCATTAATAATTTCTAGAAAATACTGACTGACACTACAGTTAGCCATAAATGGTTTACTAGCTACACAATATATCAATATATAAAGACAGAATATACAGATTTATATTTTGCAGGTAAAATTGACACTTACAGGCATGTGCTTTACGTTATCAAATGTACGTTACCAAAAATTGTAATGAAAATAGAAAATATAACTATGTGATTTTTTTTAAGTGTCTATTTCAAAAGTGTTATAAAAAGAGGTTGTGGTTATAACAGATAAGAGCTTGACATAATTATATTGGTTGTTAAATATTTCTAATTATTAAGAAAAAATAAGCGGTAATGTATAGTAAAGAAGATAAAATAATAATATTGTTGACAATATGAGTTTCAAATTTATAATAATTATTATTTTTTAAAAAGTCGAAAAGTATTTGGGATGTGGTAAAATATTTTGTTTAAACAGATATGTTACATGTACAAATTTCATAAATATGTATTATATATTTTAAAACATAAATATACCTCAAAATATAAATCTATGTAACGAAAATTACTAATCAGATAAATTATATATAATTTTCTTCAAACTAAGTCACCATCAAGATTAACAACCCCGCCCCCCCCCCCAAAAAAAAAAACAACCCATTTTTCATGTGAAATGAATCTGATTTCATTGAGTTGAAAATGAAAGTAAATGAAAAGATATTAAAATGAAATAAATTACAAATGTGTGAACTGATTTGCAGAGAGTGAGTGCTCAAACTTGCTTCATATATATGGCACCTTCGAATTATTCAATCCATTATAATGTAACAGTCCAGCATTTGTTAAAAACGTCAGTAGATGCAAGTAATGAAGCTGGTCAGAAATATCCTATGGTGACTCGGCTGTTGCTAAGAAGGCATATTCTTTGGTTCTGCAGTCTAGAGGTGGATTTGGTAACATAATTGTTAGAATGGGTGTGTTTCACACAATCTGCTCTACATTTGGGCCTGTAGGAAAATTAATGAAGGGCTATGGTCTTGCAAAACTTGTAATAGAATCAGGAATTTGTTCTAGTGGTTCACTTGATAAAGTATTACCAGGTAAACGCTACACCCATGCCCTAAATGAACACAGGACTGTCATGGAAGCTCTTGAGTGTTTGCTTTTATGCAAGTTTGAAAAGACAGAACCCCGCAAGGAAAGCATTTCAGAAGACATTAATATTACAGAAACGGACTGAAAGTCCATGCAAAGAAAAGGTGTTTGAAATAATAACTCTCCTGACTTTGAAGAGTATTTCAACAGGCATGAGCAGTTCAAGTCAGAAACCAGAAAGGGTAAAAGTGACCAAACTGCTCAATTTTGGTCAATGCATGTAGACCTAATTCACATGATATTGATGCTCATCAAAGCAACACAGATCAATGCTCTTGATTTACATATAGCATCTCTGTACAAACTGTGATCTTTGTTCTTCGCATTTGACCACAATAATTTTGCTCGCTACCTCCTTGTTTACCTGTTGACATTGATGAATATTGATCCAGGTGCAAAAGAGCTACCCCGAAGTAATGATTTTAGTGTATCTAGGTCTTCTGTACCGGCATTGAGAAATGCTGTAGATATTATTACAGAGCAGACAATTAACAGACATGAAAAGTCTGAGGTTGGCATACTTGGTTTCAGTAGAAACTATGCTGCATATTTCCACTGGCGCATGACTCGTCATTATAGAGCAAGGTATGTTGAAGGGAAAGTAACACCGCTCAAATTAGTAGAGAAAAACCAGGTGTATGTTGCAACATTAGCAGAAGTAGTTCATACACATCACTGATCTGATGACCTCTTTAACAGCATCGAGAATATTGTCTGTGCAATCTATGGATTGAAGAATATAATAACATCAACAAACTTATATATGATATGTTTCTTGCAAAGTATCAAGTACGTGCTGGCAATGTCCCGAGTACATATAATGGTATGGACATGAGTCTATTTCCACTGTGCCAATTGTCACTTAGAATGCACATAACATGTGTGAACTATCAATTTAACCCATTCTACCAAAAGTAGATGAAAGTGGATATTTGTGACACATCAGCAACATGTGACTCTGATGATGACTATGAAGAAGAAGAGATGACCAATATAATTGACACCATATCCGAAACAGACAGTGATTATGATGACTTAGGTAACTTAACCCCGCAACTTAATTGTTTCTCAAATTTGATTTATGTGAATTTATTTGGTTAAACAGATAAGCAGTTGTAAGCGTGTATTTTTAAATTACTAAAATACACATTCAGTAACGTATCGTAATGTAGGTTACAATGTCAGTGCTGGGCTATATGCATTTTTATATCAAACTAGTTCGAACTTGATCAGATACTCGCATTATCTAAGTTTGAACATCATTATAAGGATTACATAAACAATCTATGAGAAATGAAAATAATATATCGCGAATTTTAGTAACGTATGTAATGATGGTAACGTACTTGTTCTTAAAACTGTTGAACGATCATTCTTAGATACTAATGTAATGTGTATCTGAAAATACTATACTTTAGACATATCTGATATTTTCTGACAATTAAACCCATTGTATTAATTGATACGCGTATTTTTATAAAACAGAATGGTAACGTAAATTACAAAATGAAATGCTCGATTTAGAGAACAAAACTAAGCCGGAACATTGACAACAGCATATTCTGCATATTACTTAACCCGCTTGCTGATGATTTTGGTTGTTTCTACCATATAAATCACCACATTCCAGTTTTATCATTTATTAAACAATTGTCGACAAACAAAAACCTTTCATTGCCAGGTTTGATAAAATGAAAAAGATAAAGCTATACAATGTATTTCAATTTCTTCAATACTTCTTTTTGCACTCTATGTCCTGACATCATGTGTTCTTGACAATCTAACAGAAACAGGCAAACTTTGTAACACTTTATGAAATTTGGAAAGAAAGTCAAAATATTCCAATATGTGAAAGTTTAAAGGAACAGGATTTCCTTGAACTGACATTGAAAAAATCTAGGCTATGTTTTCTAATGTGTACAATACTTATCAATAAAAAAGGTCAGGAATGCTTTTTGTTACAAATAAGCATCATTTTAATAAGGAGTCGTCATTAGTTAACACACAAACACCCGTAAAAAATATTTTTACAGATCTACCTTTTTTCCATTCCAACTATTGCATAAATTCAGTAACTGTTTTCTTAAAAACATACATGATATATGATGATATTATTATTCATATTGTTTGTTATGTTTGTTGATCAAAATAACATTGTCTGTTTCAATTTTAGGTTATTTAATATACACATGTATTTCAAACTATCAATATCATAATATAAGAAATACATTAAACACTATGAAAACCGTGATTCGTCATATCAATGAACCTACCGAACTGGCGTATACAGTTAGGTTCGAGTAAATTAGGATACGAAACGCCCGTGGAAAAATAACAAGATTTCTGATGGTTCTGTCTTCGAATGTCACCATCAGAAACCATTTGCACCCTCAGATAGATGAAATACATTAAACTGGTAACATAAATGTACATCTGCAGGGATGATTACCAAGAAAATGAGGCCAAAATACAACGGGCACCTGCGGCAAGTTATCATCGCGGAATGGTGGATTACCTCCCATAGCAAAAATTACTCGGTCTGAAACATGATGAAATACGTATGTACGCGCAGTACATAACACTATTTAGCGCACTTTTTACGTTAAACGATAATTTTCCTGCAGATAAATACCAATTTAATTAGCGTATAAGGCGTTTCTTTTCAAATATAAAAATCTGGGAATGAATTTTTTCTTCGGTCCTTTTTCAAGGATTTCCCGAACATTATATATTAAACACGTCATATACATAATGTTCTGATCTTTAGACTAAAGAATCGGGCACATGTTCAGTTTTGGAAATGCTGTACTTTTCCAGAATAAGCGCGTTTCAATTGGCCCTATAGTGAGGTCGGATTTCAGGAAAAAGTAAAAAAAATATCTCCCCTGATTTGCGGTGGCGTGGTGGTTGCTATTGAAATTACTGCATGCCCGCAATATTCTGATGCCATAACTTTTGACAACATCTCCATGGATTCGAACCTTCCCTAGATGATATGTATATTCAGGATGCTTTCTCCAATTCACAGTACATATCCATATCGACGCACTCTTTGCGAAATCTGCTATATCGGCGGTTTCTTTGCGTCGGCACCGGCTATTTTTTGCTATAAACAGTGCCCAGGTTGGTATGGGAGACGAAAAATCGAGCTGCCAACCATGATCATAGGTATGCTGCTCAAAAATAAGTAGAGCACGGAAAATAAGATTGTCTTTTCTATGTTTTATAGTGTTTACTTTTTAATTATCAGCTATTTTGCTCGCAACTCGATGAAATTTGTTGATGGTGTACTGACATGGAACTCTAGCCCGACTTTTTCCACAGTCTTTAACCAGTTTTTGCTTTGATATCATACATATCAAGCGCACTATTTGTATTCATTTATCAATATTCTTCCAAATAATAAAGCTAAATGGGCCGAAATGTAAATGGAATTTTTCAAAACCACTTACTTTCGGTTTTGTCGTGGCACCGGCGGTCTCTCTGCATATCATTTTTTTTGTTTCTTTTTTTTATGCACAGGCAAGCTCTCTGCATTACGCACAGAGAGGCTCTAGGCTAATGACTATCTGGAAACATTATAGCTTAATTAATTTGGTGTGTTTATATGACTTTTTATAACTGCCAACCTGTTTATAGCAAAGAATCGCCGGTGCTGACGCAAGAAACCGCCGATATGGATATGCACCGTGCAATTGTGTATTAAATTTTAGAATTTTAGTAACTATTTGAAATTCAATTCATTTTTATGCAACTTCTGTGGACAAGACATTTTGATTTATGATTTACAGCTGATTTCGAGATCAATATATATAATTATACATAATATGCAATCAAGAATATGGACGGTCCGACCAAGTACATAAATATGCCTTTAAGCTTTAAAATGTTCTTAATAGTTGGTGTAAAACAGATGTAATCTGCTCATAGTTGATTTTACGAATTCGAACAATGAGAGAAAAAAATCTACTGACGATTATTAGATTAGATAATAATTACAAAAAATCAAACTGTCAAATTAATTCCCCCCTCCCCACCCCGAATTAAATAAGTCATAAATTCAAACTGACGAATAAGAATAAGTAATGAATTTTTTTCTACCTATTCTATTTCAAGTAAAACACTGTTTTTGATTTTATTTATTATTATTATTATTTTTATATAGTATTAATTTTTATAAATAACATATCTCTTGAAAATATTTTCTTAGACATGCGAAAGTATTACATTTCAGCACTGTATTTTCTGAAATAATATTTTAAAAATAACACCTGCACAGAAATGATATTTTAACAGATTGCGAATCGGGATCTAAAGGATGTTGCCGCATATTTATAGATTTGCCTACTGATAAACGGTACTGATCGCCGCAAACTGATAAAGTTTCTCCATAATACACATCCACAACAGTGTCGAGGTACGGCGATGAAAAAATCAATAATCTATCGGCTTATCAGTGGCGTTGCAATTCCTTAGTAGTTGCTATTTTCACGCAGAATCATGAACCCATTTTTTTTAGCGTATTGAAACAAGTTAATTGGATTTCAGAATAGGTCACATGATCAAAACAAGTGTCGGTTTCAGAATAGATCACGTGATCAAATCAAGCGTCTTTATTATTCCTACGCTTAAGAAAATATTATAATTTATATTTATAATGCAGTTTAGTTTTCTTCACATACTGTTGTTTATATAAAATGTGTAGATCTATTTAATCATATCTGGATCAAAAGTATTATTGCAAAATGCAATATGAAAGTTATGTTTGGTAAATACTTTGGAACTTGTTTTCTGTGTGTTGTCAGTTTGGTCATAAGCTCGGCAAGAAAATTCAAAGACGGTTTGTTAAATCTGGGGGCATTGCCCCCAAAAATAGAAAATAGCCTTTAAATGATTTATTCTGATAAACAGTGGGCTGGATCTTCATCAAATATGGCTTGTAGAATCATTGTATGGTCCGTTTCCCGAGTTTGTTCAAATGGGGGCACTTGGATTCTTAAAGGACTGTTACAGCTGAAAATAAAATGGTTTGTACAAATGAATTCTCATCTTCATCAGTTTTGGTATGTAGTATCATTGGTTCTGCTTGGTCCGTTTTAGGGGACACCAGAGCTAAAAGATTTTCTTTTAAATTCGTATCATGTTTAAACGGTTATGGATTTTTTGGCTTCACAGCAAAATATAGAAAAAACCCCAACTTATTTAATGCATTATTTAAAGGGTTTTCACCAAAATTAGCTAGAAGCGAGGTAAGATGGTGAAAGTCCTTTTCAGGTGAGCCTCTTGTTTGTCTTTTTCTGGGTTTAATTTTCCCAATCGAAAAATCACTGTGTACAATTTTGTCAATTAGGAAAACATCATTGTGACCATGAGCTTTTTCTAAATGGTACAACAATACCCGTTGTTGACGACAAAATTTCTTGGTGTTATCTTTGATAAAAAGCTTTCCTTTGTGTCGCATATAAAATAATTAAAAGCCAAATGACTGAGGTCATTGAATCTTTTAAGGTATCCGATCCACAAATAAGCAAGTTCTATATAACATTGCTATATAAACATATCAAATATTGATGCCTGGTAACCTCATATAATTTTGGTATCATTTGATAGTGTATTGTCTACTGAAAAAGAAAATATTAATTACATGATAAAAATATGTTGTAGAATTTTTAATTTTTTACTTTATAGTCTTCAATGATACTTCAACAGAAATCCATTTGTTACAGTGTAAGATTTCTCATTTTGCGGTCATAAAACAGGACTGTAATTATTCTTGCATATTATTTATGGTCATTTTATTTATTAATTCTTGTTCAGCAGACACAACTCTTTCAAATGATATCAAAAAATCATGGGGTCACCAGGCATCGAAATTTACCTATTTGTGGATCGGATACCTTAAAGGTAATTTCAAATATTGATTTGGGAGCCGATCGCAAGGTTTTATTAAAACCCTATATGGCTTTAATTAGATCTAAGCTAGATTATGGTTGTATTGTTTATAGTTCAGCAAGAAAATCTTATTTACAAATGTTTGATACCATCCATAATCAAGGTGTTCGTATTGCTCTTGGTGCATTCCGAACATCGCCAGTTGGAAGCTTCTATGCCTAAGCAAACGAACCCTCTCTTTACACACACCGAGAAAAACTGTCACTGCAATATGCTTTAAGAGTGGCTGCCGTCAAATCCAATCCTGCTCATAAAATAATTTTTAAACCAAAGTACTCCGATTCATATGAGAAAAAAACCAAAACAAATCAAACCGTTTGGATTTCTCATAAAATCTTCTATGAATGAAACTGACTTTAACTTCGATGGTATTAAAGAAAATTCAATTCAAGATACATCATCATGGACCCTTCATGCCCCCACAGTTCTTTTCGATTTGAAAACTGCCTTTAGAAAGTCTGAAACATACCCTGAAATATTCAAGTCCAAATATCATGAAATCAAGTCAACTTACAAGGACTATTTTGCAATCAACACAGAAGGTTCAAAATATGAATTAAAGGTTGACTGTGCTGCTGTCAGCTTCCGTAATTAGTCAAAATTACGTTTGCCAAATCATGGAACAATATTTTCAGCCGAGGCCAAAGCTATTGATTTAGCTCTAAATTTTATATAAAAAATAGTGAAGAAAAAATTATTATCTTTTCCGACTCGCTTTCTGTTTTACAGTCAATTCATAAACGAAATATGGGAAATCCATCCATTCAAAATATTCTTCTCAGGGTTCATGAACTATCTTTAAAAAATCATATCTTGTTGGATTCCCAGTCATGCTGGTATTCATGGAAACGAGGATTCTAATATTGCAGCAAAGAAATCCCTTTCATTATCACAATCTAATTTGAAATTACCACATATCGATTTTAGGTCCAATATAAACAAATAATTTTTATCTAAATGGCAATCGTCATAGAACAATGCTTCATTCAATAAACTTGATATCAAACCTAGGGGAATGGCACCAAGGGAACAGATCTGTCCGCAGGGAGGAAATTGTTCTTTCTCGCTGCCGAATAGGTTATACCCGTTTGACTCATTCTTATCTTTTGAATAAAGAAGATCAACCCGAATGTGTACAATATCAAACACCGCTAACTAATGAACATATTCTAATCTACTGTGTGGACTTTGCTACACAACTTAGTACATATTATGACGTTCAATCTTTGAAAGAGTTATCTGAAAACGTTTCCATCGGAAATATTTTATCGTTTTTTAAGCAGATTGGAATTTATCAAAAATTTAAAAATGAACATTTCATATTCCATATTTTCATTTACATCTTTTGCAATATTATTATGTTTGCAGCTGATATTTAAACACATACCTATATACATTTTTACATAACTGATTTTAGATTTTTTACATGGATGCTTTTAGATATGCTTTACATTATAATTATGCAGTGTGCTTTACATTTTTACATGGATGTTTTAGGTATGTTTAAAACACAACTCACTCACTCACTAACCTTACTATCAAAACAAAACCTTTACCATACACTAACTGCTGAAGCACAAGCAACTAGCTAAATTAACCCATACCTTTAGGGAATAAATTAATATAACATTCTTTGAATATTTGTTTCACCTGCTGTAAATGTAACAATTATTTGTACATTAACTGTATTTTTCATGCTTGCTCATGTTAAGAATATTATATACTAATGAAGTTACATAAACCAAGCATTTACTTTTGTAGACATACAGCACATGCTCTGCTATAGTCTAAATGTGTATTTGTGTGTGGGTGGGTCGGGCGGGTGTGGAGGGATGTGGGGTGCCTGTGTGTGTGTGTGTGTGTTCGGGTCGTATAAACGACGGTGTCTACTTGTAGCAGTGAGCACTATGCCCAACCTTATAGTGCTGCCTCACTGAAAAATCACGCCGTAGACACGTGACCACCCCCACCCAGTTACATTATACTGACACCAGGCTGACCAGTCCTAGCACTACCCTCTTAATGCTGAGCGCCAAGCGAGGAAGCTACTAGTACCATTTTTTTTCATCTTTGGTATGACGCGCCCGGGGATCGAACCCACGACCTCCCGCACTCGAAGCAGACATTGTACCACTACGCTACCGAGGTCTGTGTGTGTGTCCGCGCGTGTGCATGTGTGTAAAGCATATCTAAAAACTAGAAATTTAAAAAAGTGAATGTTTCAGAATGGGTCATGTGGGGTCACACCGAGGTCAAAACAAAGGAAAGCTTGTTAACACCTTAGATTTTGACCCTACCTTCTTGAAACTTGGTAAGAATGTTTATCTTGATGATTTCTAAGCCTTTTGAAACTAGGTCGTATGGGCTCAAAAACTAAGCCTCCCGTTCAAATCAAAGAAAAAAGGTTTTAAAACGCATTTAAGGCCAAATTTATGACCATATCTTCATAAACTTGGTCAAAATGTTTATCTTGGCCATGGGGGGGGCTCCGTGACCGGATGGTTAAGTTCGCTGACTTCAAATCACTTGCCCCTCATCAATGTGGGGATCTTCCTTCACCATTAAAGCTGGATAGTCGCCATATGATCTATCATGTGTCGGTGTGACGTTTAATCCAGAAAAAAACATTCCTAAGTCAAGTTCGAAACTGGGTCATGTCGAGACAAAAACTAGGTCATCAGTTCAAATCAAAGGAAAAGTTGTTAACACAGTAAAGGCCACATTTATGAATCTTCATGAAACTTGGTAAGAATGTTTATCTTGATGATCCCCATGCAAAGTTCACAACTGTATCATGTTATGTTGAGTAAAAAACTTAGTAACCACACTAAGGAAAATCTTTTTAACACAGAAGCGGCCACATTTATGACCTTTTCTTCATGAAACTTCAGAATGCTTATCTTGATGACTTCAATGCCCCCCACCAAAAAAAAAAAAAAAAAAAAGAAAAGAAAAGAAAAGAAAAAATGTTTAACAGGTGAGCGATATATGGTCATCAAGACCCTCTTGTTGATGGCTACATCGAGCTCTTTTAGTTTAAAGACCAATATCTAGTAACAGGTATTTTCTAAATAGTAAAATATACTGAGTTTTATTCAAAACTAAAACAGAATCAAGGGCCGCAAAAACATTGGAAATAACAATTGTTAACGATTTCCCTTGTCAAGTGCAACATGATACAGTTTATGTGATGCTACCTTGTCTCAAAATACTATATTCACATTTCAATGGTCGGTTTGATTGCACCGTTCAAATCAGGTCATGATTTCTTTTGATTATCGACCTTTTTTCCTCGCATATAATCGGCGCCGAAATATGTAGCTTGTCGCAGGGCAAGTAGTAGAGGGATATTCTTGAAGTGTTCGATTTCTGCCTCATCTGTGTAGTTTTTAACAGGAAAAACGTAGTTCTTTGGGACTCCAAACGTATTTTTAGCACTTTCAACGACTCTTTCGATATTTTCGCTTTTAAATATTTTTGTTATATCATCTTTTACTATGTTACTGATGTTATCTATCTTTGTAACGATAACCATCCTGTTGGACCCTGCAAAAATGGAACATTTAAATAGTAAACATATCTTGTATATCTTCTGGTCTCTAACTGCTTTTAATTTAATCATTCGTGTACATATTTATTAAAAATTATATAAAATTATTTATTTCGACCTTCAGCCTAAAGTCTTGGAACTGTACGTGACACATTGTCTTGATATGATGAATGTTTGTGTCATATATTATCTAGAGAT
This sequence comes from Mercenaria mercenaria, assembly GCF_021730395.1. Taxonomy (NCBI): domain Eukaryota; kingdom Metazoa; phylum Mollusca; class Bivalvia; order Venerida; family Veneridae; genus Mercenaria; species Mercenaria mercenaria. The sequence goes on from NW_026463699.1 coordinate 20,587, forward strand.
TCATGCATAAAAGAAACATTTGATATCTATCAGTGATCTCCACCTTAGGGTTGGACTCTTATACGAAGCACATGTAAATGCCATTATGTATGGCAAAGTTATTAGTTTATACATAATTAATTTAAGTCGATTGTGAAGAACGTTCTGCAATTAATATTAATCAATCTCAACACCTCATTCCGGATAGAATCCATCGTCAAGAGGGTATGAGTGTTCCCATTTTTAATGCTGAGCGCCAAGCAAGGAAGCTATTGGTACCATTTTCACGTCTTTGGTATGACGGGGATAGAAGTTCTATCATAGAACCGATGGCCTCCTTACTCGAAGCGGACGCTCTACCACAAGGCTATTGAGGCAGTTAAAAGTTATTTACCAAGGTAAAGTTAATAACCAAACCAAAAACGGGGATGGACTGGTCCACTGACGTAAGGAATGCAAGGCTGGGTTTTTAACCAGTAGATGACCAATAAAGAAAAACACTTGTTATATGTCTTTAACCCAAAGATTTATATTATTATTATCATTATTATACCAGATTTATATAGCGCCCTTTTCATGATCAATTTCACATTCAAAGGCGCTTTACATAGTTCAAATGCAGCCACACAGGGCGCATAATTTATCCTCTACTAGTACAGACACAGAGCGATCTGACTGACCAGAGGGACAGAGTGAGACAAAGCCCCCACAACAGAGAGATCAGAATTCAGATACAGGCTTGTCCGGCTAACTTACCCTAGCTCGTTGCGAACAGACAACCTGGTTCTTTAACGTGCCCAGTGTATAGTACTGATACACGCAAGGATTGCCTGGGTTCCTGACCAGTACACCTCTTGTTGTGTGGGAAACACTGAAAAGCGTTTCTGAAAATTCCCGAGTAGCTGCCGGGGATCGAACCCCCGACCTCAGGATTGGAAGGCCAGTGTGCAAACCACTGAGCTATCCGTCTACCCGTTTACACAGATTAAAAACATCAATAACGATATATTGTTTAACTTGAGTTATTTGTTTAAACAAAACGTTTTTGTCTGTAAGGTTTCATGCTTATTGATGGATATATAATATATTTATAAAGTGGACGCAACTTGACCCCGATGGTTGACCATTGCATTATAATACAAGATAAGGCACAACCTATTATTGAAAAGGAGTGTACGTAAAACACGAGCTGCACGAGAAAAAGGAAATGAAAATTTGCGTAAATATAAATTAGTGTATTGGGAAGTTTTAACTGATAAAATGTAAATAAATATACTTTGATACTGCACTGTATACAAACTAATTCCATATAAATATACACGGCTACTCTAAGCACACTTGATTTCTACAATGAAATAATCGATATGAATAATCAGCCTAAGGTCAACCATCGCGGTCAAGTTGCGACTACTATAAACTTATCGTATACATTTTTCTTCATTTGTTGTAAAGACTCTGTAGCTATGACTAATTTTAGCGGAATATAATGCTCACCAATCTTCAGTTTGTTTTCCAGATCTTTTATTTTGGTTTGAAAACTTTGAACAGTTTCTGAAAAGATATTCTCTGCGTCGACAATATATATCACGCAATGAATCATTAGCGATTCATCTACCTCTGTGCCTTGCACGTTAGCTGGTGCCATTGGATTGAACTGTAATCAGATAAAAAACACCAGTAACGATATATTAAATTCAGACTAAAGCCAAAATGAAACTGACGTTTACTTAAAGGTAATGTTTTTGAATGAAATATATTTGATGTGAAGCTAACATTTTTCTCGCCTAAAGCAGCAGATAACGAAATTTCTAATATATCAAATCCACTAACATGTCAAAAACGAAAGAGCTTTAGAAACGCACAATATAATGGTGACATTACTGGCAACTAGCATCAAAATGCGCCATCACCTAACCTTGTATCCAGGTTTCAGTTGTCCGTTCACAGCACTTGAAATGTCATCAATATGAACACCTTGTTTTTCACCGAGTTCAATGCCCATGACATCATGGAAAACTATATGCTGTAACTTTCCTTCCCCGGGAATAACATGTAACTATAAAAAGAGGAAATGAATAATGAAAAGTAGAATGCTATGGAACATCAAACATTTATATACAGAATTGACTATGCAATTATATTTGAGGCAATAAAATCATAAATATCAAGCTAAGTTAAGTATGATAAATCATCAACACATTGAGACAGAAGCAGAGGCAGTTAACCTAATCAGTGTTCCTGGACTCTGTGCCAGTACAAACCTGTTCTCCGCAAGTAACTGCCAACTTCCCCCACATGAATCAGAGGTGGAAGACAAATGATTTCGGACACAAAGTCGTTTATGAAATCGTCAAGTCTTTTTTAAAATTACCTTCTGTTACATGCTTGTCTGAAACCTTTTATATGTTTTTCTTCATTCGACAAAGATTTATTACAAGCACAACATTTAACCATACATGCCACTGAATATGTTTAACTCTAGCACCAGCTTAAGCGGAAGTCTATTACACATTTAATGATGAATAAACTCAATGATCCAAAACAATCAGAAAATATAACAACACTGAATCCAAGTAAAACTAGAGCGGTTACAAAGAGTGACGAATTAAACCCCCACAATACGGCCTTGTCACAGAAGTGAGCAAATGTCAAAGTCGAACATCGAAATCAATAGGGGTTTTCTGTTGATCATAACCTACCTCCATATCAACTTTTGTGATCCTAGACTTAAGCGTTCCCTAGTTATCATCTGAAAACTGTTTAACTTTTCCAGGTCATTGTGACATTGACCTTTTGACCTACTGTCCGCAAAGTCGAACTTGACATGTATTTTATGATGTTCCCTCGTTGGCACTTGTATTTTATGATGTTATACATGTGTTCCAAAATTTATGATTCTTAGCCCAAGCGTTCTCAAGTAATTATGATTTACTGACCTCTAGTTTGGTTTGTGATGTTATACATGTGTGCCAAAGGTCTTTTAAATATGTCAAGCTTTTCACGAGTTATTGTCCGGAAACGATGAAAACCAAGGGACCGACCGACCGACCGACCACTGACAGACCGACCAACCACTGACAGACCGACCAACCGACCAACAAGCTTATTCCTTATATACCCCCTCAAAGTTTGTTTGTGGGGTATAACTATTACAACATGCAATTCAAGTATCCGAAGCTATTCTTTAATTTGTATGTCGAAGGAAAATGAGCTTTAGCAATTATTACTATCTTCTCCTTTTTAATAGTACGATATTTGTTTCTGTCTGCTTCAGAAGTTTTGTGCGTGAACATAGGAATATTCTTGAGACGCATTTTACATAATTTTCATAAGCGTTCATAAATGAAGTTAGGCGCATTGTCTTTTTACACTTGCAGAGAAAAAAAATATAGAAAAATAATATAGAAAAAAAAAAAAAAAAATACAGAAGTCTACTGCTGTTATTCATTAAATAGAAGTTAGCAACAGAAGCATTTCTGAGGTATTAAAATTAAATATTACACCAACAAATGGAAACTTTTTATGCCAATAAAACAGTAAAAACAACGAAACTCGTTAAACTTTGCATTGTAAAACCAGATGATATTTATGTGGCTATAACTTTGCGGTTTTTTTTTAAACCCAGAATTTGTACACACAGTTGGATATTTGTGATATATGGTCAGTTGCGATTTAAACCTAAATGCTTTCGCATGCATTCAATTTGTGGCAGATTGAACAGCGGGAAAGGGTTTGTTTGTTTGCTTAAATCTCAGTCACACTACACCTTATAGCCTTAACGGACGTCCAACGTATAACAAAATTTTCAGTCCGTTTATGTCCGTTCGCATGCGTTTCTTTTCCGTTTCTCATGCGGCGCTTGCACTCCTTGTCCGGCTATGTTCGTTCCATCCGGTGGAAAATTTTGAGCTTGTTCAAAATTTAGAACGTACTCCACCGGACAAAATTGTCCGTTAGATGTAAGGTAGCAGTGAGCTGATATGCGTTTTGTTCGTTACTCACGCCTTCCCTATTCTGAACTTGACTGGTTCGCATTCGTTCTTGTCCGATTCGCATAGGGTTTAACGCCATTTCTCAACAGTAATTTAGTCATTTAACGGCGGGCAGTTAGCCTAACCAGTGTTCCTGGATTCTGTACCATTACAAACCTGTTCTCCGCAAGTAACTGGGAAATAACTGATAAATCCAAAATTGACTGTTCCGCTATAGATAATTATTGTTATGCATATCAAGGAAACAACCACGGTAGCCTAGTGGTAGAGCGCCCGTTTCGAGTGAAGGAGGCCAATGGTTTGCTCCCTGGCCGCATCTTTCCGAAGACTTGAAAACTGGTACTAGTAACTTCCTGACTCGGCGCTCAGCATTATAAAGATAATATATGGATTGCTATTAGAGGACACCGTCGTTTATATGACGGGTAAATTGTTGGAAAAGACATTTGACACACATGTATGCACGCTCACATAAACACTATATAAAAACGAAACAAAATGTGCACAATAAAACTATTTTATTACTATATAAAATGTTGGTCACCCTATAACTAGTGTAACAAAATGAAAACGTTTTCTTCTGAAATGATTATGAACGATATGCATTGTGTCACAATTGAAATACGTACATCAAGTGAATATGAGGCCTCAGATTTTCCAACTTTGGCTCTTGATGCAATTCGCTCTTCTGTTATTGAAAAGAATGAATTAATTGTAGAAGACTTTCCACTCTGTACTTGTCCGATCATCATGATGTTCAATTTTCCAGGGTTTAGTTTTGCAGTAGTCTTCTCTATCTCATCTAGCAAGGTGTCACTATACTATAGATGAAACAAAAGTTATCTAGGGCGATTACTGAAGGTGAATTATACTCCCACTAAATTGTTAAACAGTTAATAACTTATACACAGCGTATCATTTTAATACTTCGTAATGTACGTTTTAAGTTCATGTTATAGATCTGTTGATGAGAGTGTTGAGGCCATTCAGCTCGATTCTTCCACTGTCATATCATTGTATCAAATGACATTGAATGTAAAATCATCACTCGGGTCAAAGTCATTCATTACACCAAATGTTCAAAACTGCGTATATGAAAGTTTTAGTGCAAAAAGTGGGTTAATTTTGCATATATCCATGACAGAATTGTTGTACTTAGCTTTTTACTTACTGCAATTAATAAAATGAATAGATGTATTTTAAATACATTCATTTCAACTGGTTATCTATGATGTTTTAATTATAGACTGAAGGATTCCTACGGACGAGTGACTGTTGTGTAAAATAATTGAATGAAATAATCGGTTTTCCTTATTACGAGTAGACGGGTCTGAAATCCTACTTGAGGCAACGAAAGCCAGATGAGACAAACGTAAACTGGTCATCCATCCATCTAGATTCAGCGAAAAAAGTAAACGTCTATGAGACATTTTTCTTACTACCATCATTTTGTCTGGCCATGTTTTAAAAAAATATCCGTTTAAGGTTAGTTATTTGCAGATTATACGGGCCAGAGCGCGTCAGGTGTGCAATTTTTATCCTTTTTCTTAAAAGAAGAATCTCCGGAAACCGATATTTTATCATAAAAACAAATAAATCGATCGGCTAAAAATTTCACTTGGTGAAGTGCAAAGTGAAAGTATTTGCATTATGTTCTGTCTTTTTTCCCCAAACATTTCTCAAAATCGTAATTTTTAATGATATTTTTCGCATTAGTATCAACACAAATAATGTGTAGTATTTTTAAATTTACTGTCCACTGCTCCCATGAAATGAAACTGGAAAACCTATGAAAAAATGGAGATACCTTCATCATAATTTAGGTTAGAATTGTGATTATCATAAGTATGAACAATTCAAAAGGGATACAATTTTGTAAAAGAGACAAAAAGATAGAATAGTTGGAATGTTGAATGAATCAAAAGGGTTATGTGAATTCCAATACCATACATTCATTTGTTTCGGAGATATTTAACGAAGACAGTTAAATTGTGTTTTGAAAATCCAGAAGGCGAGTAATTATGGAACTTAAAAGGGCAAGGAATGCCGGTGTAATATTAAATATTGACCCCGTTCAAAACTGATTCTTTTGATCCAAATTCAATGTTGAAAAAGGACATTTTGTTCAAAATTTAATGTTGAAATTATTTATTTAGCAAAATCAGCTTATAAAAAGATTAATTTCTCATCTTTCTTGAGTGTAAAATATGGTATTTTTTTTATTATAACTTAAATAAGTAGAGCAATTTTTTTTGAAAGGAGGAATGTCTGCGGATGATTTTAACCTATGTTACATACTTCCAAGTTTGTGTCAAAGCTGCTTGGTAAAATGAAAGTAACTATTTCCTGATGCCTGTCTCTACAAAATTAGCGTTTATATCTCGTGTCTCAGTCGCATGACCATGATTTTATTACATTATGGTCGATCCCATATTTTTGACTGGCGAAAGGATCTAATATTCAGAATAAAGAAACCTGTTGGATTTTACGGTAAACTGATTTAAAAAAATCATAAAGTTAAATTGAAAACGCACATTGAAAAACATCGGTAAATGTCATTTATGTAAACTATAAACAAGCTGATACTACCAAATCCATTATAAATGTAAGCATACGCTGCTCTAGTAGTCCGAATACAAATAGTCCTTATTTTTCATTTTCATGCTTCTTTTACTCTACCGCATTTCAGTATGTATGTGTATCATGCTATCGAAATATGCATGCTAGAAAAATATGGCGGCATAAGAATTTTATGTCTTGAAAAGAGACATCGAAAAAAACGGAAAGGAGCAAAAACAGCGGATTGTTAGATTTATAGTTTATAAAAGTCAACACCCCACTTTTCTCTTTGCCTGTAGTATGGATACAGTTCTTTATGGGAATTTAAGACTTGAAAATATCTGATGCTAGAAATGTCGAAACACGTTATCAAGTAAGTAGATTTTATTTCAGGTTCAAATTTTATAACATATTCTTGTCTTGTTAAAAAGGATAAAATATTGTCAACAGAAAGATATTTACTACCGAAGTCAAATAAAAAATTAATGATACAACCAGATTTGTTCCATTGGTGTCATTCACCTAAAGTGGGTTTACTTTCATGAAATTTATTGAACTAACTCAACTAAGCACTGTTCTTTAGATGAAATACGAGCTTGAGAATTCACATTCGAGTAGTAATATTATTAAATCAGAATGTTGTAATGAAAACGATTTCTTTGCTGTAATATCAGCATTCTGGTTTCCATTAATGCTAATATGGCTTTGAAACCAACGCAGTTGGAGAAAGTGAATTGTGAATAAAACGATTTTCAGTATTTCGGTTATGAACTGACTGCAAAACAGAAAGCGAGTCAGAAAAGATATAAATATTTCGGTATGAAATAAAGCTTTAAGAGCTAAGTTAATACTTCTTTCATCAGCAGAAAAAAATGTTGCATTGTTTAGCAAACATAATTTTTATGGGTGTAGGCGGCTGACACGATTTGGTTTCAAAACGATTTGATTAAAAAATTCAGGATTCGCTTTAGAATTGTCAATGAAGATGTTCTGTTTTGACAAGAGATATTCAACGAAACAGGACGCGATTAGACGCGACATGACGGGGCCCATTGCAAGGGCAGAGTGACCCGTATAATGCCCCCAACCAAACCATTATTTTATTGAGGGAGTTAAATAGTGGAACTTCTATTTGAGCAACATTATGTGAATTATAATGTATTTCAGAGAACTTTAGATTAAGAAGAGCATGAAATTTTAAAGAAAAGTTGCAATAGTATATTACATGGTCCTCGAAATAGTGTGTTTATACTTTGTATATTTGCAATTGTTTGTAACTTCCGATTTTTGATATTGCTTTTAATTAGCTATTATACTTGACTGCATATTCCTGCATATGTTAATGTTCTAAATTGTCTTATACTTTTCTAAATTGTCTTATATTTATTTTAGGGGTAAAATTTAGTCCAACATGCAAAGATAACAATTTACCTTTTTGTCCCATTCACCTTCAAGAGAACCATACTTTCTCCACGAGTTTTCATAAATAATGTCAGAATATGAATTTTCTTCTTGATTTTCATCTTGTGGTTCTGGTTCTTCAGGTTGTTTTTCTACTTCAGGTTCAGGTTGGGGTTGATGTGCTCTTCCTCTCTGCCTTGATCCAAAGATATTTTTAACTATACAATGTAAAACATGTAGTGTAAGATCCAGTGTAATGATATAGCTTGCACAAAGACAGAATTGTTTTGTTAGGAAATATCGGTTATTGTTATAAATCGCATCTGTTTGTGTGCAAATTTTAGTAAACTGAATCCACACCTACTTTTTAGCATTAATATTAAAATTGTAGGAGAAAATAGAGAAAAGGGTAGTAGATTTTTTACTTTACTAATTTAGCGCTACTAAATTCCCCAAATCATCTAACATACATTGCACTTGTTGGATATATATCAAATAAGGTACCAGAACCTGAGCCAATATTGACACAAGTTTCAGATGCACATTTTCAGGAAATTATAAAATCGGATTAATTATGGCAATGGCCATCTTAGTCGGTTATATTTTACCATCTTAGTCGGTTGTTTAAAATTTTTCATTTCATAACATGGAAACAAACAGACTTACAACAAGGGTCTCTTTCAAAACATTGAAAGATCAATGTCACATATATGATTCAGACAACAGATCTCTAACCTAAGAACATTTAGTATTCACTCAAACAATAAGGAAGGTAAACTAAAAAGTGAGGGACTACAAAAATATTCTAGTGACAATCTTTCAGCAGAAAACTCCAGACAGTTTACAAAACAATCAAGGTCTACACTTTCCACATTGAAAACTAACAATATAGATGATAATCTTAAAATTTAGAAATAATTTTCTTATTATATAATTCATATAAATTCTATACACTAAAAGTGTTGTTAATGAGTAGATTTTTACCACTGTTTCTGTTTTATAAACATCTCAGAAAATACAGATCGTAAGATTTAATAAACGAAGGAATTAGTTCAAGTTGTGATCATTACATTATTTTTGATCATAAATTATATCACTTACGGAAATCCATATCCACTTTAATGCAACGACTTTGCGAATTATCTATAATGTTACCCCGTGATAGTTAAATCTTTATCTTGTGTCTACATGAATGATACAGGGTTGTTGAAAACTTATTATCCGCTTCTATTTTTATGGGTTTCTAATATGATGTCTGCATTTTGTTCGTTTTGGGACCTCCATGTCTGGACTTCGATTAAGAACGAACATTTTTATTATTTGTAGTTTTGTTCACGTGAGTATTTGCACATTGAATATCATAGTAAGATTGTGGTAATTAGGTGAGTGTCAGTAATTGGAAAAGCCGAAGAAAGGATAAATCAGAAACAGGGAACTTAATCCGTCACTTAATTAGGTGAATTTAAACCGTCCAGCTTTTGTGAATATATCACTGTTTCTTTTTGGTAGGGTTATGTACAAAAATACCAAAATTTAATTGAATAACCTTCGGTCTACGTAATGAGACACAATTTTAAACATTCTTTAACCATAGCAAATTACTTTCCAAGGCCGTAGATATTGTAGATACAGGGCAATTCGTTTCACATTTGCGGCGTACGCCGTTCTGCCACTGGCAGCCGGAAAGGCATTCGTTTGGCTTCCCGTCACTGTCCAAATCTATCCTGCGTGCACCGTTTGTACATGGGTCTTGCGAGATGGGCTAAGCAACAGGTCATGCATTTTCGCGCTATAAATTCGGATAAACACAAGGAAAAATCGCTGACTTATTTGGAACAGGTCAAAATATAAAATCATAACAAATTAGAAATTTGTTACTTTTTACTTGCAACTTGCATTGCCGGCGTACGTCGTTGAGTTCGTTAATCTTAAAAATTTTGCTGCTCAAGTGACCAGCGTATCCCGGGTTGGATGAAACGAATGGGCACATACTGTTTCTGTTTATCCGCCGTTTTTATGAAAAACTAAGAAAAGAAATTTAATTCATCACAAAATTATAATTGTTACGCATAGAAAGTCTGTGCTTCAGTTTTGTATTTCTCAACGAAAAACATTTCTTATTTGAAACACAAACATGTGATTTTTTTTTAAATAAAAATTTTGGAACACTCCTGTAATAACATTTTAGGCACATATAACTTTACAGATTAATAGGTAGATATCAGTACGATAATCATATTTGTATTTGATAATATGAATTAGATATGAGAGTGTTTACTACATACCTACTCTCTCGAGTTGTCGTTTGTCAATTTTAACCTCTCGGTCAACGTTGAAAATAAGATGCGCCAGAAAAAAGAGAGCTTGTTTGGTTAAAAGATCTTGCTTCAGAAACGTCGATATTTATGTATAGGCAAGTCTGTTATTTGAATGTAGCTTCCCTAGTTAGACTTTTGTCCTTGATTTCGGTCGTTTAATGTAATGTGTGTGTGTTTGGGTTTAACGTCATTTTCCTCCGTGGCCGAGTAGTTAAGGTCGCTGACTTCAAATCACTTCCCCCTCATCGATGTGGGTTCGAGCCTCATTCGGGGCGTTGAATTCCTCATGTGAGGAAGCCATCCAGCTGGCTTACGGAAGGTCGGTGGTTCTACCCGGGTGCCCGCTCGTGATGAAATAATGCACGGTGGGGCACCTGGGGTCTCCCTCCACCATCAAAAGTTGGGAAGTCGCCATATACTAAAAAAAATAATAATAATAATAACGTCTTTTTCAACAATTTTTTTTTTCAGTCATATAAACGACGGTGTCTACTTGCAGCAGTGAGCACAAAGCCCAACTTTATAGTGCTGCCTCACTTGAATATCACGCCGTAGACATGTGACATGATACCCCACCCAGTCACATTATACTGACAACGGGATGACAAGTCCTAGCACAACCCTCTTAATGCTGAGCGCCAAGCGAGGAAGCTACTAGTACCATTTTTACGTCTTTTGTATGACGCGGCCGGGGATCGAACCCATGACCACCTGCACTCGAAGCGGACGCTCTACCACTAGGCAACCGAGGCGGTTGTTCGCTTTATATAATGTCTTTAACGAAAACGGAGTTCAGAAAAGACAAACACTTAACTTGTAGAAACCTCCTGTTTTACATGGTTAACCGAGATTTGCAAGTCAGCAATGGGAGAAGCGTCAGTCGTTTTATAGATGTCAAGTATAAATAGATCTATGAGTAAATTCCATTTCTTAATGATAGACCAATCAAAATAAAAGAAAAAATATCTATTGTATTAAAATTTAGACGAACGTTTATTTTTTCACATGAAAAAAACAAAACAAACAACAACACTATAAAAATATAACGAGAGCCTTGTTTTACAATAATGATGATAAATAAACAACATGAAACGTTTATTTCTTTCTGCAAAAATTGCATCTACTTGCGGTGGCATATGTGTTCAGATATAGGGATATATGAAGGGGTTAAATTTCTGGACATTTCATCCCCTATCTATTACCATTTATCTGTCAGTACCGAACCTCAAGCGCCAGTTCTAGCTCTTGGTTCAGTCACGGGACCACTACCACTAGACATTAGAGAGTTTGACATTTCAACCTCGCCTTCCACTTCAACGTCTCTCATATATATTTGGGGTAAAACGTCACCAATATGCGTGTATTTTATTTATATCAGACGTTTTTGTTTGTTTGTTTTGGGTTTAACGCCGTTTTTCAACAGTAATTCAGTCATGTAACAGCGGGCAGTTAACCTAACCAGTGTTCCTGGATTCTGTACCAGTACAAACCTGTTCTCCGCAGGTAACTGCCAACTTCCCCACATGAATCAGAGGTGGAGGACTAATGATTTCAGACACAATGTCGTTTATAACTAAAGTTTTCCATATAATTTCAAGTAAGCCTAAGACTTCGTTTTATTACTATGTGAAATAAAAAGCTTAGTTTCAGGATTTCTGCTTATTAAGTTATTCGATTATCCATATGTATAACTGGACTAAATTTGATGCGAAACACTATCAATAAGTATAAGAATATTGAAGTTTTGTTTAGCTAATGATTTTAACTAAATACATTGAATTGAACCTGGAAGTATGAAGTTATCAACTGATTTTGAGAAACTTTGAGATTTTGTTCAAACTTTAACTTCTACGGCATATTTGTGTCCTCAGGCGGTATTAATTATACCAGATGGGCCTTTTTGTCGTAAGAAGTGAAGTTTTGAACGTCCGAAGATGTGATATCACGAAAGTCAAAACTTCAGTCTTTGTACATCTACTCTGTCCACATACACGGCATCAAAGACTGAAATCTGGATGGAGGCACATGGGATGACAGTCATTTCACTTGAAAAATGAATGATAACGCGCGATTATCATTTGGTGGAACATTTTATTTTAACTTCCAAATAGAATCAATCCGTTTCTGCCGGACACTTAATAAGACAATTGCGTTTTAATTATAAACATAAAATGGTACTAGTAACTTTAAAGACGGATTTTTTTTGAAGTATCAGATAATTTTAGATCTATGATATCATGATGCGAGAGGTTTCCTGTTAGCCGTATGGGATATCTCCATTCTTTACATGCACGGACCCAGAACATGGCAGAGGAGCATTTGGGTAAATCCCCCTTTGATTCTTACATTTTTTAACAAAGAAAATCGGTCTTGAAACTCGGTGTGACTACCCCCCCCCCACCTCCCCCCACCCTGAATGGGTGACCCCCCTCTTAAAGTTGGTGTCCCTCTAACCAAAATTCTTTGATCTGCACATGCTTTACTTATGGAATAGTATATTCAAACAAATACGTGTATATGCCCACATGTTATTGGCTCATGTTATCAACATATCTTTTAAAAGGTTAGATTTTCAACAGGAACAGTCTACAAGTAAAACGCGTCTTTTAAGGAATTCGATGTACAACATACCAATTCAAAGTAAGAAAAAACAACTTTAAGAAAAACTATGAAATACTAGTCAACAGCCTTTTATGTTTGCTTTATCTCATATATTTAACTTCAAAGTATATCGAGAAATGCATTTGTTGTAGTTGAAGTCTCATGTTTTTGTTTAAAAAATATTAACTGTAATATCTTTCAAGAACACCATCAACAATAGAATACGTTGATATGATTATCATTTTTATTTCCTCTCATGTATGATTTACAATGCATTGTATACTGACATCATTTTATATATCCATGCGATGATTATGTTACTTGAAAAAATGTTTTTATTTAAGGTTTAGCAGTATATCACAAAATAACAGATTTTTTTAGTAAATGAACAGCACCTTGACGCACAACTTATCTGTCCAATACATGCTTTACTGTCCTGTCCCACAGAGTTGGATACTTAAAGTATTCTTAATGCGTTGCCCCCCTTTGAATAAGAATGTCATTTGTAAAGAAATAAATGTAAACAATTGTCAAAAACGATGTTTTACCTAGTTATGTAAAGTTTAAACACTCGCACGATGTTGCAAATGCATCAAAACGAAGACATGTAACAGCTTTTTCAAAATGGTGAGTTTTTAAAGGCGCTGAACTGTCCAGAAGTGTGGCCCCTTCATGCAGTCCCTTTCCGGAATTCAATACATACATGAATAAATTGACAATGGTTCGGTAGAATAATATAAATGTTTTATATGCTGTTAAATTTTCATGTAAAACAATGCTTTCTTTCTATGATTTGATGACGTTCGAACTTTTTTCTCCGAAACATGGACCTATACCTTAATTTTCATTTCTAAAACCTCTTGTAAAAGTCCTGCACTTTCGGACAATTGATATCAAAATGTACGAGAAAAACGATCATAATTACAGATACATTGAATGGGCGGATTTAAAGAAGTAAGGTTCATTCGAAAGTTTGAAATCTCAAGGAATTTTAATCGAACTTCAACTTCATACTTTAACTTCGCAAGAGACGTTGAAGGGGAAGGTGAAGGTTGAAATCTCAAACTCTCTATTATCTAAAGTGTAACTTGATCACTTACTGGGTCTACCGTATTCGGATAGAGCAATATTTGTTTGACAAAAATACATACATGTATTAGGTTTTATTCCGTTGATGTCTCCATGAAAAGAAAAAAACTTGAACATTGTCCTGCCGAAGTTACTTTCTATTCTATTTGGCTAATGGCTATAAGTAAGGAAGTTTTATTTGGAAACTAGTGCACATCTTAATCATAACATAAAACAATGCATGATAAATAAAATATAAAATGAAAACATTACAAAGCAAAAGTTAAACACACGGAGATTTTTTAACCATGATATGGGCACCAAATACCAGGGATAACACAATAAAGATAAACACAAAGTTTCTCTTATTTCAGTTGTGGTCCCTGTTATTGTTGGCATGACACAGCCTTAAATTAAGTTTTCGTAGTAATACTGACAAATATTGCAATAACCTATGTGGCACATATTAAAAATCTAACTGAGATTAAAAGATAAATACAACCTACTTACATGTACCACTAAAATTAATTTAGAATACCGAAACATAGAAGACTAGATCCAAAGAATTACTAATAAAAACAGAAAAACTGCATAGCTAACTGGTGATTAAATGGGCTTTCATGGCCTTTTTTTAAATTTTAAAGGGGAAGTAATATCTTTTAGGGTCTTGTGGAATTTAATTCAATGAAGATACACCCGAGAAAACAAATGACTTTTTCCCAAAACTACCAACCTTGGGCAATGCAAAACGACCTGTGTCACTGAAGATTTGGCCATAATTGGGATCCTGACCGGCATTTGCAAATACTCTTGACCGGGTACACCTGTTATGGATAGAATTTTAAGGAACAAAAACCAGACTTAATTTTATGACATTGTGTTAACTGATGTACCCTCTTTTCTACAGGCAATCAATTCAGGGTTTTGAAATGATCAGAATTAATATTAACTCTACTGTCTGTTTAAACTAAGAACAAACACCCCGCCCGAGGATCGAACTCAATACCCCCGATCCGTAGACCGACGCTCTCCCCATCGAGCTTAGCGGGCGAGTGCACAAATAAAATAGGTATCTGTACTTAAACTGAACTTGATCCTGAAAACTGTATCATTTAAGTACTTTTCTAATTGCTAAAAAAAATGACCCTGAGATGATAAGCCGACTGGCAGGTCGGCCATTTCCAACTTCAGTTTTATCATTTTTCTTGTGGAGAGGAATGACCGTTGCAGTTTTAAGATAATCTGGCACCAAACTCTGGATAACAGACATATTCACTATATGGGCCGTGGGGGCGGAAATAAACTGGGAAATGCCATCCAAACCAGTAGCCTTACTTAATAAACTGGGAATGCCATCCAAATCAGCAGCCTTACTAGCTTTTAATTCATTAAGATGTTTTAGAATAATATTTTCGGAAACAATACTGAATGAAAAAAATCTTGAAAAATACCTTTAGCAATATAAAAATCTCAACAAATTGTTTTCCAAATTTCAATGTAGAACTTGGAAGCTTTTCAATTAACTTGGATGCAACTGTGGTATAAAAAGAATTGATTTTTCAACTACTGTAAAAACATCAAAACAAATTTCATCAATTTTCAAACCATTATTACTACTAGATGAAACATTTTTCTTAGATGGTAAGCCTAACTGTTTCAAGATTTTCTAAAACAAATTAGAGTTAGATTTGTTGTTTTCTAACGACACAGTAAAATAGTCCCTTTTAGCTCTTAAAATCATGTGCTCAGCTTGGTTTCTCAATAATTTAAAAGAGTTAAAGACATCCTCAGTTTTACTAGTACCATTCAACTTCAAAGCTTTATTCCCATTATTTATTAGTAGTTATCCAAGTTTTAGTTCTTTGTTTGATTCTAATATCGTTAAGAACTGATAAAAATGATTTTAGAATTGCATCATGCTTCACTGACATTGTCAGAAAGTATCACAGAAGACCTGTTTGTAGACAAAAGTGACTGTTGAAACTCTTCATTACTGTAGTTTTTCATAGATCTTGTTTTTACAGTTTTGTGTTTATAAATTGTATATCAAGTTTTTTTCTTTGTACAGAAAATCAAACTATGATCTCATATAGAAATGTGTTATACAACAGTTATACTAATATTTGTGTTAAAATCTCTCAAAAGAATGGTTTCTGTTTAAAGGATATCCTGCTATTATGAGAAGAAAACTTCTATATCACTATAAAAATTGATTTTTCTGGGTGTTCGATATATAACACCACATAAAAAAGCTTTTAATTTTGGAAGGAAAATGTCAATCCATGCTGCTTCCAATTCTGAGTCTAAAAGGTCGTCCCTGGGATTAAAGGCAATATTAGTCCTGACAAAGATGCACACGCCTCCGCCTCGGCGGTCTCGATCATTCCGCCAGATTGAAGAATTGTGAATATGAATTTCTGAGTCTGGCACACTGGAGTCTAACCAAGATTTTGATAGGCAGATGCCTGCAGAATTACAGACTTTTGCAAATAAACGTATTTCATCGATCTTTGGTATTAAACATTTAATATTAAAATGAAGAACAATGTAGCCCTCTTTGTTTTCTAAATTCAAAATTCAATTTGTCAGGATGACTGTTGTTGGTGGAGTTGGTACTGAAAGGTCCTGGCATACATGTAGGATGCAAGTCACCACAGCAGTTACCAGACCTGAACAGTATTTCTTATGCTATTACTAGTAGTGATGACTTTATGTTTTTTAAATACATTCGAATAACTCTTGACAAAATTCTGGTACAAGACATCATGACTCATCGACATCAAAATTTCTGAGGCATGTGTGAACAAGTGGATGGGGGTAATGCCCATTGCTATTTTCATTCAAATGAAAGCCACTTGATTGCTTAAGTATGAAGATTACCAGCATCAAAAGTCCTATGGAATCCATCTTTACAGTTTCGACTTGGTAATGATACTAAAATGAATATAAAAATTGATAAAAGAACTTGTTAGTATAAATTCAGAATGTAAACAAAAAGCATGACTTAGGTGTCATACCACAGGCTGTAATTTGGTGATGTTCATTTTCCATGTAAAAGATTTTATGTATACCGATTTTAATTGCCAGCATCACTGGCACCATATCAGAAAGAAAATGCCTCAGTACGTGTTATACCCTACCGCTAGGTATTCTATAAGAACCATGGTCATGAACAGGAAAATATGCTAACCCGTTTCAGTCGCGCATTTCATACCTAAAACACGAAGTGCGGTAAATGTGTACTATGGATATCAAATAAGTGGTAATTTATCTTTCATTGTGTACCGGTCACATTTTTTCAATACATTTTATCTTAGGAAAACAACGCGTAGTTTATAGTTATTTCAACGTTACACAAAAAACTTGTTTGAACTTCCCTGTTGAAGTTCCGTTCTAGATTACAAAACCATTCTGACTGGCTGTTGTGAAAATGTATGTCAATCGTCATTTTACTACACGTGTTCGATTAAATATGAAAATGCACCATAAATGTGCAAAATGAATAAAATAAACAGAACAGATGCAGACCAATGTACGATTTCAAATTAAAGATCATTCATCATTTCGAGTTTTAGTGTAAAAATGGGATTTTTTTTAAATTCTGTTTTTGTTTGTTTACGTTTCGCCAAACATGTGCACACTGCCGTGACCTCAAGACCGGATGTTCATTAGGGAAGGTCAAGCAAGTTTTTTCAGTAACGTTGACGAAAGCATAAAATATGTTGATAATCTCAGCAATATGGAATATTGAGACAATGTGACTGGTGCACGATGGAAGATAAATTATCGCTTGTTCAATATAATAGGTACCCATTCACCGAACTGCGCGTTAAAGTTGAGAAATGTACGATTGAAACGGGTTAGTGCACTTTCCCGTTCATGACCATGGTTCTTATAGAATACCTAGAGGTAGGGTATAACACGTGCGGAGGCATTTTCTTTCTGATCTGGTGCCAGTGGCCAGCATGTTTTAATGGAGTACGAACGGTATTATTTTCCACGTGCACAATATGGAACATCCTGTATATATGTTGCCTCAGTAGTCACGTGGTTAGACATCCGGTCTTGCAATCGAAATATTTCTCCTGTCGTGATTGCAAACACTCATTTCCTCAATTTGTTTTTTTTACCTTAGGTCTTTTCACCATTAAAATATGATCTTTCTTATTTGTGGCACAAAGTTGTACATTTGTATTTCTTTATTTTGTACATGCAAAAATTTGGGCCCCAATTATAAATGGGCTAGCTGTAACTAGAGGTGTTTGGATGAATTTATGTGTGTATTCACATGTTTCATTAATTATGTACATACATATTGACTATAAAAGTGTTTGCATATTAGATGAAAATAACTATTAAACTTTGCTCCTGAATAAACAAAAATTGAAAACAATATATTAGGGTCTAAAAAGATAAAGTTACTACAAATGATATAAATTCATCATTTAATTCAAAATTTATAAAATGTGATATCAATTTGTTTCGTTGTAGCTTGCATTTTTGTCCAAGTCCAAGATATTTCAGAAAGACAAACATGCATTTTTGGCAAGTTAATTCTTAGTATTGGTAAAACTGAGATTGCACAGCTATTGCAACAACATCATATGGTATTTTCATAGCTGCTGTATATTTTAAAGTGTCAATAACAGATGGCAGTATTGGATTGATTCAGAAGTTCGAAGGTGTTTTTACATAAAATTATGTATATAAAGCATCACTTATAATTATGTGTCGACTGATACCCTAAAATAGAGCAAACTGCTTTTCAGAGAACAAAGTAATAAATAATAAAAACAAGGACAAAAGTAAAACAGGAATACACACATTCAAAGAACACAGCCTCCCATACCTCACACCACACTGAAATATGGGTACGTGAAAGTGTATATACGCATACAGTGGCTTAGTACATGTGCACAGTAACACAAACGAATGCAGTTATAACAAAGAATTAACAAAGAAGTAATTAGCAAACAGACACAGAACACACATGGAGAACGAAAACAGCAGGGTACCGCCTTTGAACGGTCAATGGCAAAACACAGCTGTTTTTCCCCTCATGAAATGTGCATAAATGTTGTTCTAACTGACATTATAGACTTTTATCACAGAAGGTTTGATGATTGCTCCAAATATTGAATATTTGAAAGGAAATCTCAGAGTTTGTGAAAATTTTGAGTTTATAGATACTTGCTTGATAAATAATAAATTTGGTTTGTGTCTTTACCACTGAATACTAGTTTAAAAAAAAAGAATAAAAAAGACCCAACTGGGTGTAAAAAGTGGCAAAGTAATTTTACATTTTATTGTTGAGGTTGGGGAGGAGGGGGAGAGGGGGTGGGGGAGAGAGGGGGGAAGGAGGAGGTGCGGTAACGTGAAACAGACATAATTGTAGGTCATATGGCAACTTTCCAGCGTTTGATCGTAAAGGAAGACACCAAGTGCCCATCTGAACATTATTTCAGACACAGCGGCAACCTGGGTGTAGCTACCGACCTTCCGCAAGCAAGCGATGACTTCCACACATGAAAAAGTTCTGCGTCCCAAACGGTTGGGGGCAAATGATTCAAAATCAGCGACCTTAACTGTTCGGCCATGGATGCCCCCTGAGAGTGGCAAAACCTTTAGCTCACTCAGGCACACAGCGTTCAATTTGGGCTATTGTGTTCAACCTGTGTCCATTGTTAACAATGTTCTTGTTAACAATCTAAAGGGAACTATGTAAGCCTAATCTTAATGAAACTTGGTCAAAATAATACACTCAATGAAATCTCGAAAGATTTTTTACTGGGTCATCTAAGGTATAAAACTAGGACATTCGGTATATCAATATGTAAACATTGTTAACTTTGTGAAACAATCATTAGGAAACTATTGTTGTCAAAATTTTTTCTCGATAAAAGCTAGGACAAGATTTTGTTACTAGAGATCAAAACCTAGGACATATCAAACAAAAATAATACTCTAGAGGTCACATTTTCTGTTTGATCTTCCTCAAGTTGTCTCAGACTGATATGAAATCTAGGTTACGTTCAACACTCGGTTAGCATAGATAAAAAAGTAGGTAACTGGAATAAATTAAACAAAAACCATATCGTCATTCGGAGGCCACTTTTCTGTTTGATATTCTCAGATCTTTGTAAGAATATTTGTATATAAAATCTATGTAAATGTATAAATTGGGTTACTTAGATCAGAAACTAGGTCATTAGGTCAAATAATAGATAAACCTTAACACTCTAAAACTTTGTTCGAAATTTTGTCTCTATGAAGTGTAATGGTTTCCCAGTAGTTTCTGGACCAAAGTAGTTTTCCGGACCTTTTAAATTTCGTGCTGTATGGACTTTATGCTGGGAAACAATATCATATCATCTGGACTTTTGTTGCCTTTAAATAACAGCAAAAACCTAGCATACCAACTTATTCATTATTTGAATATCCCTGTTGTTTTAACTCACTTCGATGTAATTGTTTACACAAGCGATTGTCAACTGCAGGGGAATTCCAGTTATAGTGCGCATGCGCAGAAATTGAGGCCACTTGAAGGTAAACATCTGTCAATTGATGCTCTCGTTTGCTGGCACTACAATAAAATCAGCCCGATAGTAATGAAATAGAACAAAGAAAATCAGAAAAAGAGACCCATTCGCTATACTGCGGCATTAAATTATCGATTAGGAACAAAATAGACGGGTATTTACCTACGATACTGTAGATCAATCAAATGTTTAGCAGCAGTGTCCATGCCCAAGTGGTTAGGGGGTTAGACTTCCAATATTGAGACCGGTCTTGTTTTTTTTATTAAAAGTTCTTTATTTCTTTTTCAGCTCACCTGAGCACGAAGTCCTCAAAAGGTGAGCTTTTGTGATCGCCTTGTGTCCGTCGTCCGTCCATCGTCAACAATTTGACTGTTAACACTCTAGAGGTCACAGTTTTGGCCCAATCTTAATGAAACTTGGTCAGAACGTTATCCTCAATAGAATCTTAAACGACTTCGATATTGGGTCATCTGGGGTCAAAAACTAGGTCACCAGGTTAATTCAAAGGAAAAGCTTGTTAACACTCAAGAGTTCAAATTTTAGCCCCACTCATAATGAAACTTGATAAAGGTGTTACCCTCAATAAAGTATTGGACGAGTTCGATATTGGATCATGTAGGATCAAAAACTAGGTCACCCGGTCAAATCAAAGGAAAATCTAGTTTACACTGCAGAGGCCACATTTATGACCATATCTTCATAAAACTTGGTCAAAATGTTAATCCTGATAATCTATAGCTCAAGTTTAAATCTGGATTAGGTGGGGTCAAAAACTAGGCCACCAGGTCAAATCAAAGGAAAAGCTCTAGAAGCCATATTTATGACTTTATCTTTATTACTGGGTCATGTCGGGTCAAAAACAAGGTCACGAGGTCAAATGAAAGGAAAAGCTAGTTAACAATTTAGAGGCCACATTTATGACCATATCTTAATGAAACTTTGTCAGAATGTTAATCTTGATGATCTTTAGGTCAAGTTTAAATCCGAGTCAGGTTGGGTCAAAAACTAGGTAACTAGTTCAAATCAAAAGAAAAGTTTTTTGACACTGTAGAGGCCACATAATTAAATGTATCTTCATAAAACTTAGTCAGAATGCTTAACTTGATGATCTTTAGGTCAAGTTTGAATCTGGGTTATGTCGGGTCAAAAACTAGGTCACAGGGTCAGATCAAAGAAATAGCTAGTTAACACTTTTAGAGGCCACATTTATGACCGTATGTTAATGAAACTTATATTGATGATCTTTAGGTCGATAGGTCAGGCGAGCGGTACAGGGCCTTCATGGTCATCTTGTTTTGTAATATTACCAGTGCACTCAATACGTTCCGTCATTTTTTGCGTGACGTTACAAACGTCATTCAAACGTAATTAGACGTAATGTAGTGAGCTTATGACAAATCTAGTATTTGTTAAATTCTTGAAATATACTTTTCAAATCATCATCACGTCTTAGAGTTATGTTTTAGTTTTGAATATATATAACGAAAACGGAAATGTTTGCTTTTACAGAAAGGTTACAACAGTTTTCTGTCAAAATGAATGTCCGGAAAACTACTCGGAATAACTGAGATATTAATGAAATTATTTGCCTCTTTTGAGGCCTTATCTACATTTGTGTAAATGAACGCAAGTGTAATACGAATTCTGTATGGTGTTTATGAAGAACCTAACATTTTTTCTGTGAAAAAAAAAATGTTTCTACCATATTTAGTCTTGAAAGTTACTGGCAAAACATAGCAATTTCGGTCTGGGAAACGAGTGGATTACACTGAAAAATTTGGTAACTTAAGGTCTGAAAGAAGGTTACTGGGTCAAAAAATAGAAAAAAAAACCCAAACATTAGAGACCACATTTACTATTTGACCTTTATAAAATTGTTGGAATGTTTGTAGGTTTGATATCTAAATCAGATTTAAAACTGCGTTTCCTGAGGTCTTAAACAAAGTCAAAAGGCCAAATCATTGAAAAACATTGTCAACACTCTAGTATGGTTTGATTTTCTACGTGAATTCCATACAATTTTGTTAGATTGCCGTTAGGAAATCTTGGTCAAGTTTTTGAAACTGGATTATCCGGACCAAAACTAGGCCTCTCGGGTAAAAACACTAGATTATTAGTCAAAAGCATATTAAAACTGTTTTTACACTTTAGTGGCCACTTTTTCAACTTCATCATCATAGATTTTTATCAGAACGTTTGTTCATATGAAATCTTGTTAAAATTAAAAATATGGGATTCCTGAAATAAACAACTACATTTACAGTATGATTTCTATGTCAAATTATTGACAACTTGGTAACTGATCTATGAAGTCTAGAAACAAGGCATTGAAATTTTCGTAAAGTCAAATTAGACACCATAGGTAATGTTATTCATGAGGATATAGAAGATATTTCGATTAACTTGCAGCCCGATGAAAAGAAATCTCATAAATATTTGAGCATCAAGTGTAAGGACAAACCGCAAACAATTTTAATGGAATAAGAAATAAATTAATAGTTAATGATACACTGAATATTGTCAATGGTACGGAATCCTATTAAGGCAATTTCATATGCCGTCTGCCGCGTTTTGAGATCGACACACAACAATGTGACATGACACGCGACACAATTTCGTGAAGCGATGGACGAAAATAATATCGTAGTGTCGTTTCGCATTGCAAAGTCACAATGTCGTGTCACATTATCGAAATATCGTGTCACATTGTCGCGCATCGTGGTCTGACTATTTGCTTCTCGCGACGCTCGACAATGCGAAGCAATACTTTGCATTGTCATCTTGAAATGTCCTGCATCGTGACTGCCAGAACCACGACACACGACAATGCAAAACGACACACGTCAGAAGGACGCTCGACAATGCAAAACAACATAATAATAAAAAATCGTTTCAAACTGTACCGCGTCGACCAGTGTCTAGTGAACCAATGTCATTGAAGATTTTACTGCTTCATGGCGTAAACTGCAAGTAAGAAGTATAGAACTGTCTTATGTCGGGACATTTCATGTTATCACACCACAGTGTTCTTAACTTGCCAAAACAGTGTTTTATTATGTAAAAAACTATGTTATCGTTTCAAGGTATGGTGTTAACTTGTCAAATCAAAGCACTGAGAGGACTGATGTGGGCAGCGGTTGACAGCTTTTGGTAATGGGCATTTAGCTTACGTTTGGTGATTTTAGTTAAACTACTTTTGATAAATAAGCATTTTCAACCTTTCTTTTACCAAAATCAAGGGGTAAAACTTTGCTTTTACTGTGTCAAAGGGGATAAAATAATATATGAGCAAAGCTCGTGTGCTTATTAAAAATTTTGTGAGGTTTGGTTAATTTTGCTCAAAACCGTTTTTGAATTATAAGCGTTTTTTAAACAAATCAATGGGAAAGACCCTGCTTTTACCGGAACAAGGGGAATAACAGTAAATGTGAGCAAAGGTCATGGACTAATTGATACTTATGTGTTATTTTGAGATTCTAGTTATAACAAGAGCTTGTAGAACACTTGCATGACTTAACTGACAAGGAACAGAAAGTATTTGGTCACTGGGTACAGGACAATTAACGTATTGATCTTAAATCAATAATCATGGGTCATTTACCAGTCTTAAATGACCTCCGGCAAAAGTTCTATTGTCAATGGGATATTGACCTTTGACCTACTGGACTCAAAACCAATAGGGGCCATTTGCTGGTCATGACGAATCTCCCGATCTCATCATCCTAGGCCCAAGCGTTCTCCAGTTATCATCCGGAAACTGATTTGTCTACAGACCGACCAACATCCATCATCAAACATTAATATTTACAATATACCCCTCCTCCTTCGAATGAGGACAATTAAAGGACCTCGGACATTTTCCTATTCAGATTGCCTATCCGATTAAGGAAAACGTGACATAGGGATAGACTTCTGAAATTGCATAGTTATGATAGTTGAAGACCATTTCTTGATAAATGCGACTTCATTTTACAAGTTTATGAACAAAAAAGAAGACTTTGTAGACATTTCTCATTCTCTGTTCTATGAAAATATGAACATAAATCATTTCACGTTTTAAACATCTTTCCCACCAGTGACGCAACAAAATAGTTCACATGCCTTTGTAAATAATTATTATATACGTATGCTGCAAAAATGGCTCTTGGTCACTGGTGGGAAAGGTTTAAAATTGAAAAAAAAACTACGTACAGGGTGTCAGCTAATAAATTTTTACATAAATTTTTGACACTTATTGCATGTGTTTCCTAAACCTTACACATATACAGCTTTATTAATTCTTGTAAATATTTCAAGCACAGAAAACACTAAACTAAATAAATAGGGGACATAGAAAGTGAAGCTAGAAAGCAGACAGATCTTTATAAGTATATCTTATGAATTTTTCAATTAGATCTGTTACCTCTTGACAGTCTAAGTCCGTCGATTGAGTTTTATCAGGATTGAGACAACTGCATCTGTCATAAGTCAAGAACCAAGCAAGTGGCTTCGACATATTACATATGTGTCTTCAACGTAAAACATGACAAAGAAATACAGACGAACTTCTATGGGAATAGTGCCACTTAGGTGCATTTTTTTACCTTTTGTAGGACACAGTCGAAGCGAACCTAGAATGCATTTTAAGAGCAACATTTGCTTTTATCCGATCCAGCGTCCTATACCCTAACAGAACTACACCAGACACCATCTCATTAAGGTATTAGGCCCATAATAGAGTACCTCCTTTTTGAAGAGTATCCAATTCCTACCATAAACCTACTTTTACTGCAATTTTCAGGGGGGCCTAGGTTCAAACCCCACTGGGACCAATTTTTTTTCTCCTTATTTTCCTTTTTACTTCTATCAATATTTGTTATTGATTTATTGTACAAAAGTGGGAAAAAACTGATTTGATAAGCCATTTCTTGCTGTTAAAAGTGATTTTACCTCTGAAACAGAAGGGGTAGAGTTAGACATCTTTAAAAATACTGAGTTACATATGGTAAAAGTTCTCAATTTTGCGTTCATTCTTTAGATTACATATTGTGGAAGAAATTTAGGTAGGTTTTACTTCTGCCCCAAAGTTATTTTTGAATGAAGTGAGCAAAATTCAAAATAGACCCGCAGGGTTCAACCTTAATTTTGCAATGTTGGAGTTAGAATTTTGTCTCCTTAAATCAGTTTACTCGAGGCACCCTAGCAAAAATGATATTGACAGTTTTATTTCAAGTTCTATAATTGTTTATCAATAGTTTGATGTTTCTTTCATAAAAAATAATGGTATAATGAATTCTCTGCAAACATTTTGGATAAAGGCCACCACTTTGAAATTTGTCTCTACTTGAGCTTGAGGAAATACCATAAATTACACAAAATTTATAAAAGACGGCACGGTAAAAGTTTTTAAAAATTTGCAACTAAGTGCGAAGCACGGTCAACTGTAAGAATATACCCAGCAAATGCCATTTTTTAAACATTACTGTTATGGGCTTAATACCTTAACTAACCTAATTGGTTCCAGAACTTACACTGACACCCATAGAACTAATACTGACTTGCCCATGACTAACACTGACACCCCGAGAATTAACACACATCAGAAACTCACTTCGAAGCCAACCGAAATACTAGTAAGGACCTCAAAGAGCTAGCACAGACACCCAAAGAATATCTATATAAATGTTGATACCAGCTAGTGAAGTTCCACTGATATAAAATGCTAAAAGTAAGGCATCCCTGAACCCGCAGTGGAATAGGCAGTCTCCTGCACCCCTCCGTTTCAACTGAAAAAGGCCAACTACGCCAATGTATGGCCAGCTACACCACTGCATGTATTCAATTATAATCCTCCACATAATGCCCGGTCAGTATTGTACATGTGTATAAATACAGTATAGCAATAGATGTATAGAAAACAAACAATAGGATGTGATCAATGCATCAGTGTTATCATGGGCACTCGGGTGGAAATAACTGGAGTACAGTTAGGGACCAAATGTTTTGTTTCACTTTTATTTTTTCCGTTTCGTTTATTTTCAAAAATGTCAATAAAACTGATAATCTGCATGGTTTCAGTTTATTTATTGTGTTAAAATATTTCATAGTAGACATAACTTAAATACCAATGCTTATTTTAACTAAAAATACACATTTTAAATTTTTCAAAAATGTTACCCTTAGTTAGAACTGTTCGAAATTCAAGAACACGAATATAAAATAAAACTATTTTTTTTGTGACAGTTTGATAGGAATATAACTTATTTATCAGAATTTGAAGCTGTTATATAAAACTATCAGCTACTGAAGTCAAGAAATAGCATTGAACTTAGGGCAAAATCCCTAGCATAATGTCCGATGTCCTTTCAAATTAATGCCCATGTCTCCCTAGTCCCACAATGCATTGTCGTACTAGGCAAGAAGTCAATAGGATAGGAGTGAAAGACAAAGAGACACTTATGTTTGGCTGCAATAGTTTATTTTTTTATTTATTTTGTTGGGTTTAACGTCGCACCGACACAATCTTAGGTCATATGGCGACCTTTCAGCTTTAATGGTAGGGGAAGACCCCAGGTGCCCCTCCGTGCATTATTTCATCACGAGCGGGCACCTGGGTAGCACCACCGACCTTCCGTAAGCCAGCTGGATAGCTTCCTTGGCTGCAATAGAGATCATCTACTTGGCATGTCCAATCACCCTATGAAGTTACAAAATTCTGGGTCAAATGGTTCTCAAGTAAACCGTGTTCCATGTTCAGGCCCTTGTGACCTTGATCTTTGATCGAGTGAGTCCAAATCTACAGGGGTCACCTGCTCTGCATGTCCATTCATCCTTTTAAATTTCAACATTCTGGGTCAAGTGATTCTCAAGTTGGTGATCCAGAAAGAATTTTTCCATCTTCATGCCTCTGTGCCTCCTTTTACCAAAGATGAGATCTCATTTGGAAAAAAAATCACCTGTCAATGTCACAGGGGCCTGAACATGGGAAACCCGTTTCTGATCAATAACTGGAGGACCACTTGACCCAGAATGTTGAAACTTCATAGGATGATTGGACATGTCAAGTAGATGACCCCTATTGATTTTTGAATCACTTGATCAAAAGTTAAGGTCATATGAAAACAGTTTCCAACCAATAACTTTAGTATCATTAGAGACAGAACATTCAATCACGATGATAAGAATTACAAAGTCGACGACCCTTAATGTTCTAGGGTCACTTGACTTAAGGGAAAGGTCACAGAGGCATGAAGATGGAAAAACTCTTTCTGGATAAATATTGTTTTATGGTTGTTTTTAGTTTAAGAACTATTCTGAAGTGTCTTTTATCTATGTAATTTATGTATAATATATTCAAAGACATTTCAGAATAGTTCTTAAACTAAAAACAACGAAAAAAGAATATTTACAATGAAATTAAATGTTTCATTCAATTTTAAAACAACCAAAACAACTACTACTATTTCCAATATCAGCACACATCATGATCTTCGGGTTGCATTTAGTCAATTTTCAGCTGTAGATATAACATGCCTCATAATCATGCCAATATGCATGTTTTAGTGATGTTATATTTTCTGGTCCTTTGAGATCATGGAGTCCATTCAACATATGTGTAATAAAGTTCTGCTTAAGTTGGCGCTAGGGGCACATGTCATTACCTCTCATGAACAGACTCAATCAAACCGAGTCTAGCTGCTATTATTCTTCTTGGCTGCATTCTATGCATCCAGAGGATCCTTTTACGAATTTTATAGTTCAAATTCAAATATTAAAAACTGGAATTTTTCTGACTTTGTTTGAATGATCTCAAATTATTTAACTGCAGTTTTCTAAATCCCGCTATTGTATAATTATCCGAGAAGAAATCGTACGCCAGAACGTGAATATTTGGGGACGAAAACACCGCAAATCTACGGGGGATTAAAAAAGCGAATTTGTTAAAAATAATGTTTCTTTCGAATCAATTATACTCTTTAATGATATGTCAATCACAAACACCAGCTGAATAAATGTAATATTAAATCAAATTGAAGTGCATACGATCGTATTTTCGGGAAACAGGTACGAATTTTTCGCCCCACTCCGTTACGGCTGCAATTATTTTCCTAAGTCGTGCAAATAAAAATTATCTACGTAAATATTATGAAATGATCGTATCTTTCTGAATGAAAAATAAATACGCTAACACCTCTTCTGTTGATTTCATGCAAAATAATAAACCCATTTCTATGCTACAAAGTTCAACGGTTGCGTGGGTGCAATTTTATCCGAAAATAGAACGCACGCCGTGCTAGTTAGATGCTTTCTGATCATGTGACCAAAACAAGCTCTTTGGTGTTGTACTGATAATAAAATTTCGATTAACTTTTCTAGCAGGAAATAAGTTTTAATTTAAAATGTTCACAAAAGACGCAACTTGGTTTTAATACCGATTATAGATGTACGCGGATGGTGTTGAAGTAGCCTACT
The DNA here is from genome assembly GCF_021730395.1 of Mercenaria mercenaria. Taxonomy (NCBI): domain Eukaryota; kingdom Metazoa; phylum Mollusca; class Bivalvia; order Venerida; family Veneridae; genus Mercenaria; species Mercenaria mercenaria. The sequence continues at coordinate 49,495 of NW_026463699.1, forward strand.
ATACTATATAGGTTATTTATAGTTTATTTTGGTCGCGTGATGAAGAATTGTTTTGGTCATGTGATCAAGCAAGCATGCTCATTTTCATACGCGTTATTTTTGTTATGGAATATAGGTTACGGCAAAGTTGTACTTAAGCAGTGCATTTTTTGATGAAGTTGAATCTCAGAAGCTTTCTGAAAGTTAAACAGACTTGAATTACGTAAAATTTATGGAGGACATGGAACTACATGGAACTCGGTTTCGGATAAGCATTTTGACTGTAAATTTGTGGTATGGTAAATCTGTGGTCACGCTTCGCTGCCCACAAAAAAAGGATATGGTAATATGTCAAAGTACAGTGTGATCTTGCCTATAAAGCATGTTATTATGTTTAAAAAGCTATACAAGATAAAATAATACTTAAACAAGATAACATAGCTGCAAAAGAGGCAGAGGTGGGTTGGTGGTCTAATGACTGACTGTCAATACAGAAGTCCGGGCTGCGGATCCCGATCGTGGCACTGAAAATTTCTGAAATGCTCTTGAGTGTTTCCGAATTGAAAGGGCTGTACTGGTTCTTCCAAGGAAAGATAGCTTCGCATGTATCGGTGCTATACACAGGACATGTTAAAGAACCAGACTGTCTACTCGCAAAGAGCTAGGCTAAGTTAGAGGGGCAGGCCTGTATCTTAAAAGGATTTCTCTCTGTTCTGTGGGCTTTATCTCATATAATAATAATAACAAGAGGGCCAGTCTGTCACAAAATATGTCCATCTAAATATTACGTTACATATCATAAAGGTAATAATGTTGTATGCCTTGTTCACCAAAAAAAAAAAAATAGTAAGAAGGAATTGAGGTATTTGTGAGGTTCCATACGGGATGAAATTAACAATCGGATCAAATTTGTTTGAATGGTCAAGGCTAAATTCGCACATTTTGAAGAAATCAGCCATAATCCAGGAGTGCCTGGGGCAATTTGATTGGTTATCACACTTGCCGAAATATTATAACCACAAACATTGTCAAGAAAATTGGTGAAGGCCTTTCAGACACGGGCGTATAATAATAATAATAATAATAATAATAATGCGACAAACATGGCGACACTGCAACACGCCATCGCTACACGACAATGCGAAATATCAGGCTTTTGAAAGGCTACAATGCGACACGACATTATAATATTATTGTCGTTGCTTCACATTGTCACATTGTCGCGTCGCAGCACATCCCACATCGCCGTGTCGTGCGTTGATCTCAAAGCGCAACAGACGACATACAACATGGCCCTAAAAGGATTCCGTTCCGGGGAGACGAAACTTTAACTGTGCATTGAATTTAAAAGCAGAAAGGTAAAACTATGATTTCTATGATAACACTTATCGAGCAGACGGTGGTTCATATTAATCCGCTAACTAGATTTTGAGCAATCTTGGAAGAGGGTTATACAAGGACCATTTGTGTAAAATTATTTTGAAATCAGGCTAGTAGTTCCACACAAGAGTTTTAATTTCCACTATATACATATAGGGAAAAGTGACCACTCTGGTAGCCATAGCTTTTGACGAATCAAAATAACTTGAACAAACTTGGTAGAGGACCACACAAAGACCATTTGTGTGAAATTATTTCAAAATCTGGCCAGCAGTTTTACACTAGATTTTTAGTTTCCACTATTTAATATAAGAAAAAGTGACCACGGCCTCTGACGGCTATATTTCTTAACTTATAATTTGAACAATCTTAGTAGAGGACGAGTAAAGGGCTACCTTTGTAAAATTCTTTTAAAATCGGACCATCGGTTTACGAGTAGATGTCGTTTTAAGATTTTTCTATTTTTAGCTATGACGGCCCCTATCTGTAACCAAGCAAAAACGTTTGAATATCTTTAGTAGAAGACCATCCAAGAAACATCCAGGCCAAGACTCATCAAACTCAATTCAGTCCTTTTGGAGATGTCGTTTAAACACAAATGTTGACGACGGACGACTTGACATACGCACGCTCGGACGACAACAATACCTCACCATGAGCACTTTGTGAGCTAAAAACGAAGAAAGCAATGACACAAATAGAAGAAAGCATGAGTATTAAGTCTTAGTGAAAATCAAGTCACTATTTTCATCAGAAGGTATTGGTAAAGTTTATATCAAAATTAAACTAGAAAATGGGGGGAGGGGGGCGGGAGGGGTAATGCATGCTTGGGGTGGTGGGCATGACTGGGTGGAAGAGTGAGGTGGTGGAATGGTATAACTTTGCATGTTGATAAATATTCATAGAAGGTTTGAAAAAAAATTAAAAAGGAATGAAAAATTATCTTTTTCTTTCGGGGGGGGGGGGGGGGGGGGGGGGGGGGGGTGTGACCAAGGCAAGGTGGTGACCAGGTGTGGGTACACAACTTCCCATGTTTATAAAAAATGTTCATGGAAAAGAATGAAAGACGTTTAATGAAATTCTACCTTTCGGTTGGTTTGTTATCTGTAGAGTTTTAAACTATTAAAGGGCAATAACTCTAAGGAAAATTGACCGATTAAAAAAAAAAAGATAGGCATCATCGAAGTATGTTGGTTCATATTTATTTTAAGTTTCATGAAATTCTACCAGCTTTTTACTAAGAAATTGCTGCAGACGTGGATTTTTCATTAAATCAAGGGCAATAACTCTAAGGGAAATTGACCAATCAAAAAAAAAACTTGACGGGCATCATCGCAGTACGTTGGTGCATGTTTATTTCAAGTTTTATGAAATTCTACATGATAGTTACTGAGAAATGGCTGCGGACGGACATTTTTGGGCATATTTCATTAAATCAAGGGCAATAACTCTAAGGAAAATTGACCAATAAAAAAAAACTTGACGGGCATCATCGCAGTATGTTGGTTCATGTTTATTTCAAGTTTCATGAAATTCTACCTGCTAGTTACTGAGATATGGCTGCGGACGGACGCACGGATGTGACGGACGGACAACGCCATTTCAATACCCCACTCCCGATTTCATCGGCGGGGGATAATAAGAACTAGAGAGAGATAATTATAAGCTTCATGTCGCCGTGGGAGGATGGTATTTGTGCTAATTGGTTTCAAAAATGTTGTGGTGGATCCATTCGATTTAATATTTATAAGAAGAAATAGCAGAATATTAAAGTGGGGAAAGAAAAAAAATCTTTAATACCTTACTTAATGTTGATCACAAGATAGTTTCAAAAACCAAAACTGGTAGACTCAAACAGTTTCTTCTAAATTCCTTAAAAAACAAGGACGAAAGTCCAACAGGGAAAGCCACAGTAAAAAGATACAGCCACTCATGGAACACTACACATGGAAACATATGTGTGTGCAGAGAAGGCGGCCAACAATATTATCATCATTTGACGCCTACATTATATTAATGTTTTACAAAACGAACTAAATAGAACTAAAACTTATACATTGAGTCCTTCTGTTGAAAATAATTTGGTCACTGATCACATCACTGAAGTTTTTAATTTAAAAGTTCGTATAGACGATCAACAAGTTAAACTACGAACCATGTATTGGATTCCTAAATTGCATAAACAACCATATAAAGCCCGCTTCATCGCTAATTTCAAGCTCTTGTACAACTACAAATATTTCAAAACTGTTAACATGTCTAATTGCTGTGAAAACCCACGTGGAAAGATACTGCGATAAAGTATACGAAAACACTGGTAAACATTTATTTTGGTAGATTAAAAATTCTGGCGAAATCCTGGATAAGTTTAAAATTAATAATTACAAGGTATCTACAGTCAGTACATACGATTTTTCTACTTTGTATACCATTTACCACATAACTTAATAAGTGACAAATTACCTGCCCTAATTCAAAAGACTTTTGCCAGAAAGAATGCTACATTTCTCGCTTGCAGTTTTGATAAAGCTTTTTTTACTAGCAATATTATCAAACATTATACAATGTGGACCTGTGACGAAGTTTGTAAAGCCCTTTCCTTTTTATTGAACAACATTTACATCAGGTTTCGGAACGCAGTTTTTAGACAAGTAGTTGGTATTCCCATTGGAAGTAATTGTGCACCCCTTGTCGCAGATTTGTTTTTATATTGTTATGAAAGAGACTTTATGTTTAGCCTTTCTCCAGATACGCAGGCAGATATTATAACTGCATTTAATAATACATCACGCTATCTGGATGATATTCTTAATATGGATAATTCGTTTTTTTTGTCAATTGGTGGGTACTATTTATCCTAGGGAGCTTCAGTTAATTAAAACTAACAATTCGGATACCGATGCTTCGTTTTCAGATTTACATCTCTCTATTTATGACAATATTATACATACCAAAATTTATGACAACAGGGATGATTTTAACTTTAGTATTGTAAATTTTCCCCATTTGGATGGGGATGTACCTCAGGCTACATCTTATGGGGTATATATTTCTCAATTAATTCGGTTTGCCAGAGCGTGTAGTCATGTCAAGCATTTCAATGAACGTAATCTATATATTACAAGTAAACTTCTTCAGCAAGGCTACAGTTATTACAAATTGCGTAAATATTTTGCTAAATTTTACTATCGAAATTCTGATTTAGTTTTAAATATCAATAGTAATTTAAAGACACTTCTGCGAGAAGGTATTTACAAACTTCGTAAGATCTTGGGTCATGGTAATTTTCAAACTGTATTTGGTAAAATTATAAAACGTTTTATTAAAAGAGGTTACGACCCAACTGTTTTGAGACATACCGCATGTTTAGTGTTCAACCCGTTTACAGTTCGACACTACGCTTCCTTCTTTGATTGCGTCTGACGGAAAAGGGGGAGGACTCTATGATAAGCAGTTTTTAAATCCTACCAGGACTGAACTGTTTTGATATCTGTCTTCTGGCCTGTTTCGTCGGGCCCTTAAGGGTGTTTCTCTTGTTGCTCTGTCTTCTGAAAAGACATAGAGTACATACGTTTTTGGTTCTAAAGGTTTGCTTTTTATATTTTTATACACGAGCATTTTTGTGTTTTACATGTCATGCCTTTTTGTTTCCATTACGTGTGTTAGAGATTCACCTGGAGGGGATTACTTTTATTTACACTGTCCCGTGTCGTTGGAACATGGTGGGGGTAAGCGTTAGGTTGGGTATGCACCATAAACCGGTTTAAGCTCCCCAGTGGTGTTTTTGCCACTGACCGTTCCAAGGCGCTGCCCAACTGTGTTCCTTTGTTTTTTTATCGTTTTGTCCTCTTGTGTAGGCTTTGTGTGTGTGTGTGTGTGTGTGTGTGTGTGTGTGCACGTGTATGTGTGTGTGTTCCTTTGTTTGTTTTGTCCTCGTGTGTTGGCTTCAGGGCTGTTATATTTTGATCTTCTCAGATCATTCAGCACGACTTTTATGTCGTGTTATTGGTACTGTTTAGTTTCTCAACATAAACATTTCGGCCTGGGTGGTTCCAATACTCCCGCATTCATAGCCTTGTGTATTGTATAATCACCCCTTAGATATGGTGCCTGCTTTTTAATTTTCTCTTTTGACAGTTCCTGTGATACAAGGGCTCCATTACCACAGATCCCCTTCCTAAATTCCAGTTTGTTTAGTTCTGCCCATTGTTTTCTCGTTTGGGGCAAACCCATTATTTTATCTGGGGACCAACACCGCTCTTTATGGAATTACACGCCTCAACACGTGTATCATTGAAGGTTTCATGTTCACCGCCGTTTGAATACATCTGCGGATGTCTCTAAATTGATTTTTGTACTTTTAGCATGTGTAAATGTTGAGTTCTGCTCAACCCGAGGCTAGAGGGCGTGGACGGTAGCTTGCATTTCCACTATCGTCCATGAACAGGCTCAATCAAACCGAGCCTGCAACAGTTTCGTTTTTTGTCGTGTTGAGCGACCTGTGAAGTTTCCACTTTTTTCTATTTTATTATCACAGCAGCGTTGTTTGTGCCGTGTGGCGGCCGTAAAAAGTCTCCCCGTACATTCATTCAGGGCTATTATATTTCGATCTTCTCAGATCGTTCAGCACGACTTTTATGTCGTGTTATTGGTACTGTTTAGTTTCTCAACATAACCATTTCGGCCTGGGTGGTTCCAATACTCCCGCTTTCATAGCCTTGTGTATTGTATAATCACCCCTTGGATATGGTGCCTGCTTTTTAATTTTCTCTTTTGACAGTTCCTGTGATACACAGGCTCCATAACCTCAGATCCCCTTCCTAAATTCCAGTTTGTTTAGTTCTGCCCATTGTTTTCTCGTTTGAGGCAAACCCATTATTTTATCTGGGGACCAAACGCCGCTCTTCATGGCATTACACGCCTCAACACGTGTATCATTGAAGGTTCCATGTTCACCGCCGTTTGAATACATCTGCGGATGTCTCTAAATTAATTTTTGTACTTTTAGCATGTGTAAATGTTGAGTTCTGCTCAACCCGGGGCTAGAGGGCGTGGACGGTAGCTTGCATTTCCACTATCGTCCGTGAACAGGCTCAATCAAACCGAGCCTGCATCATTTTCGTTTTTGTCGTGTTGAGCGACCTGTGAAGTTTCCACTTTTTTCTATTTTTTTGTGTGTGTGTGTGTGTGTGTGTGTGCACGTGTATGTGTGGGTGTGTTTGTGGTGTGCACGTCTGCGTGCTGTAGGTTTCGTTTTGGGGAGGCTGCGATTTTGGTACGTGGCATTCCCTGTTTCATATTTGTCTCTGATTTTACACATGTACACATTAACACAAACGAGTGTCAGTATAACACAAAAGTAACAGACACAATATATGAAGAAAAAACAAAGCACATGTACACATTAACACAAACGAGTGTTAGTATAACACAAAAGTAACAGACACAATATATGAAGAAAAAACAAAGGAAGGTACCGCCTTTGAAACACTACTGGAGTGTATAAACTAGCTTACTGGCGCCAAACATGTATTGTTAAGAAAAACAAAAACTTCCCCGCCAGGTGAATCCTTTACATACGGAGCGGTAACAACAGGAACACAACGTAACACACAAAATACGCCCACGTAAAGATATATAAAAGAGCTAGGTACCACCTACACAGTTATCGCACAAACAGGAAGCGTATCCATGATCCGAAAAGACCAGAAAATATAAGAAACTGAGTTTGGTATTATTTTGCTTGGCTGCTTTCTTTGACTCTTAAAAGTATCTTCTCAAAGATTGTATTAGGGATTCACCTGGCGGTGATTATTTTTTTAAGCTTCCCAGAGTTTCTTTTTGTTTTTGCAACTGATCATTCCAAGGTTTCACCCTAATTGGTGAGGTTAGAAGCGCACCGTTAACTGATTTAAGCTTTCCAGTAAATCCGATTTAAGCTCCCAAGTGGTGGTGAACCCTTTGTCCGTTGCCCTAATGTGTTCATTTATTTTATAACGAATCGACACAAAAAGGCCTTATGTCGCCGTAAACGAGTTTTGAAAGCCTTTCTAAAAATATTTATGTAGTACTGTATATACATGTAAAGGGTTAAAACGTAAATTGTAAAGACAAGTATGTAAAACTGTATACAAAGGATAAAAATATCTTCAAAGATCGAACGTCATAATGGAGCCGATCAAAATATGTTTTTATAGTAAGCGGTGTTTGACATGGTACATGTTCAGGTATAATATTAGTCTAAGTAGGTCTCTAGTCCATTCATGGAGGAAGCTATCAAGCTAGCTTACGGAAAGTCGTTGGTTCTACCCAGGTGTCCGCCCGTGCTAAAATTATGCACGGAGGGGCACCTGGGGTCCTCCTCTATCGTCAAAGTTGGAAAGACGTCACATGACATATAACACCGGTGCGACGTTTAACCCAACAAAAATAAAATACAAAAAGTTCGCTTGATGCCATTCACCTAAAGTAAGTTGAATATCATGAAGTTTATCGAACGAAGTACTGTTACATGATGAGTACCATTTAAACAACACTTTTTAACAGAGTTACCAACGTCCACCGGCCAGGGACACTATTCACAAAACATTGCGTTTCAATACAACTATATATCATATAATTCATGAAGACATCATGAGGTTTAAAATGTCTGGAAATCTGTATTTTAATGATTCCGTTTTTAAACTAGTAAGTATACATAAATAAAAATGTAATGAAATATTTTATCATATTAAAATGAGGTAATAAATAAACAAATGAAATGCATGACACTTATACAAAGTTAGTTCTAATGTTGATACAGTGCAGCACTACATATCAACCTTCTGAGTAATATAAGGTTATATATGTGTAATGCTGTATTTACCTGTATTTACCTATATATACCATTAACTTATAACTTGTGCCTGGGTTTGCATTCTACAAGTCTACAATTGTTTACTGCGTTTAATATCTATCAATACTAATCGTCTTACTTAAAACATAATTTTAGTTTTAAAACTGATGTAAAAACTAAGGTATTGTGTGACAGGATTGACGAACCGGGGACAATAACTACCAGAACAACTTAACATCCATTACAATATTTACAAGTTTATTTACAATAAATGATTATTTACAATGAATGAACAGAAAAATAAAAAAAAAATAAATCTGAGCTCAGTATCTAATTCTAGAAGATGTACTGTCCTTAAATTTAAAGTTCGTTTCCATCTTTCACTTCTAGGACAGGTATTTCGTTTTACTTCAAACTTAAAGTAGGAAAACGTATCTTCAAGTAAAGTCCCTCTAAACCTTGAAAACGTCGACTTCTTTTTGGCTCCCTATGTTGGTCGGTGTTTGTATTCCTGAGCTGTCTCAGTTGTCTACAAAACTCATCGTCTTTGCGGTTAAGGAACAACCATGAGACGAGCGCTGGGAAAATCACATCCAGGCGAGTGAAGATGAGTTAACCTCGAGTATTGTACTTCCGGGTCATGACATCATCACCAGGGTAAAAGCGTCTAGTGGAAAAAGCTAAAATATATAAGATATGGTAAGCACCATAGCAAAGCAAATAAGGGTATTAAACAGCTCCTTTGGGTACAACATACCTAATTAGTGCTACAAAATATATGTGCTCCTAAGTTTATACTTCACGTGATTACAATACGTCACTTATTACTTCCATTATTTCTCAAATTAATTACTTAAAAGTCTAAAATTAAAGTGTGGAAAGAATATAAAAAGATTATTATGAAAAATTATAGATATGGAAATGATAAACTGCATCTATTATTTACAACCACAAAAAAAAATGCAATGCAAATTGAACGTTATACAATAATTGGTATGAATGTAATATCAACTACCATACAACAAAACGGACATTGTATAGATATGCTATAGACTGGCACACAATAATTTCAAATTACAATTACATATCAAATACACGGATTAGACTTGTCAACATATACATTTAAACATTACAATGCAATGCTATATCGGCGTTCCATAATTTACTATGATAAGATTGACATTTACGATGTATGACAAAGATAATTTTCTAATAAATATATTACACAATTTCAAGTATACATCTTACAACTTATACAAACGAAACATTTTAGATTCCTCTTTCGTAATAAATAATTCACAAAAGTTTGAAAAAATTTAATAAATTAGCCTGACATACCGAAACTAGCTTATCTCTTGCCGAAAAATAAACTTTTTTACAAAATCCTGTAGAATGAACAAAAAATTACTACGTAAAAATCGTAATTCAAAAATTTTACAAAAATCTAACTTATGAATTTCTGACCTCGATCGAGCAAAATTTCTACTAAGAAAAATCAGTGACATAATTTCGTCTAATGTCGAAAATCCTGTGCACTAAGCATATCCAGTTCAGTCTATTTGTAGGGTTATGTCCCGCCAAATACTAGATTTCATGGGACTCACGACATTGACGGGAAATCTGACTACTTTGGCGTAGATTTGAATTGGACAATTTAAGGCCCATTATAGTAGTTTTGGGTATAAAAATAAAATTTACATGGAAATTAATTTATGAAATACATAAAGTCATGAGAGGTATTTTATGCGTAAAATCTGACATTTACCTAAATAACTAAAAATTTACAAAGAGATGATGTAATACCTGCATTTAAACTACAGATGCATTGAGGCCCGTATGTCAGTTTGTGACACATGTCCACCTTTAAAAGAAAATTTATAATTTTCTTAAAATTAAAAGAAAATGATATACTGTAAAGAAAAAAAAGAAGAAAAAACACTGTCACTGTCTGTACACCATATATTAATATAGCCACCTGTCTACACTCTACTCAAGTAATCTGCACCTACATTTTCTCTACCAAGTATTGTTCTAATACTGATCCTATATGGCTGCAATGTCAATGCCCATCTCATCGACCTGGAAATGCTTTATTCAAATATGTGAGAGGCTGGTGATTTGTTTCTAAGACCTAAGTAGCAATTTCCTACTAGCATGTCTTACTACATGTAATTTCTCTCCATTTTGTTCCTGAGGCAATACATCTGAAGCATCTACTCTTAATATAAAACTATGGGGCCTCCGTGGTCGAGTGATTAAGGTCGCTGACTTCAAATCAATTGCCCCTCATCGATGTGGGTTCGAGTCTCACTCGGGGCGTTGAATTATTATGTGAGGAAGCCATCCAACTGGTTTACGGAAGGTCGGTGGTTCTACCCAGGTGTCCGCTCGTGATAAAATAATGCACGGAGGGGCACCTGGGGTCTACCTCCACCATTAAAGCTGGAAAGTCGCCATATGACCTATCCTATGTCGGTGCGACGTTAAATAATAATAATAAAAATATATATAAAAGTCTTATCTAAATCTAGCAACTTATAATAGGCGGACCCATTAAACTAGCCTTTAAAGTCTGAAAAGCCTTTTCTTGACTTTCACTCCACTCTACAAGATTTGACTGACCTTTTTTTCGTCAAATCTGAGTGGAACTGCAATTGCGGACACAATTTGGGATAAACTGTCTGTAAAATCCGACTACACCTAAGAATGATTTTTGGTCTCTCGGCATTCTGTATGGCCTGTACCTTATTTAGAACTGGTTCAAGTGCCTGGACATCTCCTATCATATGCCCTAAACATTCTAACTTCTGAAAATCTATAAAACACTTAGTTGGTTTTCTGTTAACCCAGCCTGTCTTAATCTGGTTAGCAACTCAGTACATGTTCTGTGTGCCCAAGGTCCTTCAAAACCTTCCGACCAGTCTGCAAAACGTTGCAGGTGCGTTAACTAGTTTAAAGGCATCTTACGGAACTGGAACAAACCTTTCGGGGTTTCAAAAGCCGTCATGGGTTTTGCCCTTTCAGACAAAGGAACCTGCCAGTAACCTTTGCTCAAGTCTAGTCTAGAAAAATATCTATACTTAGATAGTTTTGAAAACATCTCCATGTTTGGCATAGGTTCAGCATCGAAAACCGTTAGTTTGTTGACCTGGCAAAAATCAGTACAGAACCTGATACTGTTGTCTGTTTTCCTAATGAGGACAATATGGCAGGAAAATGGAGCATTTTATGGTTCGATTACTCCAAACTCCAACATTTTATCTACTTCCTCTTTCACTACTGGCTGCGAATAAAAAGGAATAGGATACCCTTTTACTCTTTTCGGAATTGTAGTTGACAACTGAATATCATGTTCAACTTAGTTGGTATTCTCAGGAATACCTGTCAGTACATCTGAGAAATTTTCTAACAAATCTACTACTTCCTGGTTACATTCTACCGGTAACTCTGGATGTATCTCTACATCTGTATTCGTTTCTTTAACCTGCTTTATAGGACATACATCCTTTTCTACTCTACTCGAAAACTCATCAGTACTTTCATTCGGATCTAATCCAACCTTAATTAATATACCCTTATCTGGTATAGACTTGCTATCATGTGTCACGTAACACAAACACAACATGACACGAGTCTGTACATTTTTGATGTTTATTTACACGGTGGAATATTGCGTACATAACTTTCATAATTGATTTTGTAACTTCTTAAGTCTTAACAAGCGTCATATCTAAAACCTAACTTAGTCTTAATATCTATGAGACCCATTTCCTAGGTCTAAGTCCAGCCGGACTCCTAAGCCCTTCTGACTTCTTCTCCTATCTAAATATCTGTAACTCTATTATCTAGCTATATCATAACGTCAGTTATATTTATTGTCTGACAATTTGACGTACAAAACGTGAGGATGTGATATAATAAACAATTAGATAAATGCACCAACAATATATCAACTTAACAGGTGTGTAGCTGGTTTACAAACAATTATTTTACACTCGTTACCCACCGAAAGAAAAAAAATGAATTGCAAATTTATTTTTTTAGACTTGAAGTACTATCTCTCGCCTTACAATATGACATGTAGAATGATATTTAATATGATCAAGAACATTAGAATACAATCTGAAGAATGATATTAAAGAACAGTGTTAAAGAAAAAATCTTAAGTCATTTATGCAATTAATGTAAACAAGAACAAAGGAGAATAGAATTTTAAACTAAACAATTTTCACAATTCATAGAAAGTCTTTTTTATTTTATATCGGCCTTTGTAGTGGCACTTCTCCTTTCTTCCTCCAAGACTTTTTCTTTAACCCGTATTACATCCATATTTCACAAAACCAATATCTGTAAAATAAAGCAAAACACAGGTGAGCATCTTTTAGAATATATGCTATATAAGAGTTAGGAAAAAGATAACAATTTCGTTTAATAACATTGCTAAATTGCCTGTAACTATTATTGTCGCGTGTATAGAAATTTATCATGATATCTAAATTCCACTTATTTATACAAAGATTTTAATCAGCACATTAATCTTACTTTCGAAATATTTTGATATTAACTACAGATCTTAAATAAACAGTAAAATCGATATGTAATGACCAAAATATATGAATAATGTATTGATAAGATAAATAGAAAGAAAGAAAAGATAATTAGTTGTTTTTCAAGTGTTCTGCAATTCTCCAGTTGGACCATTTTCTTCGCCAAACTTCACAGGCTCACAGCTTGCAGTCCACTTTCGCCATTGTCGCTTGGTTTCGCCATCTTTCTACACATTTGTCCTTTGGTTCCGACATTCTTATACAGCGTAACGCATCACCATCAGTCTCAGTAGCTAAAAATCTCCCGTCATAGGCCGTAACGTTGTACTGCACTATCCAAGTTTATGATGTTCATCCATCTAATTTCATTTGCTAACTTCTGAAATTATCTAGAGTTCTCCAAGTTATAATATTATTGTTTCATTAACGTAATGTTCAATATTTCAGATGCATTTTCTAGAGTTCTCCAAGTTATAATATTACTGTTTTATTAAAGGCATGTCCAATATTCCGATGACCTCCGAAAATACTTTGTTATTCATTGTTCCCATTTGTCATAAATGACAGTTTATGACAGATAAAATCAAGTCTGCATGTTTACAAATTGTCATAATACACAAATGCAAATGTCATCATTTTGTTTTGACAGGTACTTCCCAATATGTAACCGTTACGTGTAATGAGTCTCCCTTTGGCTATTATATAATGACAGTCCGCAATATGTCAGTCATGAAATACACTTTTTTCTTCGGTTTGACTTGACAGTTTAATGTTATTTTCCCAGCCAGTTCGTAGTCTCCTTTTTTTAAGTGATCTGTACTTCGCATAAACCGTTATGTTGCCGAGAACCTTACTTCTTTGTACTTTTTTTGCAAGCAATGTCCTACGTTTTACATTATTCGAAAAATAAAGATATCAGCCAAAATATGTTCCTAACAAAAAGCAAAACATGTTCTTAACATAAAAATGTAAAGATATGATATTTAAGAATGCTTATGAAAACTACAAAAACTTTACATATAAAGCGTTTAGTCATAATTAAATGCAAACAGAAATACATATAAAACCAACACCAATATATAAACAGAATATGTGATAATGATTTCTTCCATTCTATTTACCAAAATGTGACCTTTCTAGATGACCCTACAGAAATATTATGTCGTCCGCGAGAAAAATAAATTTTCCGACAAAATACTCTGCAAAAACTTGAAAGGGTAACCTAAAAGTAACAGCACGATCGACTGTTTTTGCAACTCTTTGACAAAAAATACTACATCAGGTCTCATTAAACAAAAGCTGTTGAACTTAAAATATCCGGTACACACACGTACCTCATGATGCAATGTAAGCATCGATTTCACGCTATGATAGTAAGACTCCGACTAAAGATTTCGGAAGACAGTATCTGTATAATAGTATACATCTTACAAAGCAACTGGGATCACAACTTCCAGTCTCACAAAGGCAATATTAAGTAAACTCTTAGTATCTCACAATATATATAAATTCAACCTTACTGGAATCCACATGTTCCAGCGACAATATCAAGTCATTATTACATAATAAACATATTCTTGTGTCATATCAGGCTTCAAAATACTTCCAGCACAACAGACAAGACCAACCTTTTAATTTATTGAGACCCGCAGTAACCATATTTTTGAAAAATAACCATGTAAACATAACCTATCCATGCATTTTCACGCATGAATCATCTTAAACATGAATTTCGCATATCTAACCAGTTTTCAGCCGTGCCTTGTATTTTCACATATATTCAGCATTAAGGGGATAGTGCTAGGACTGGTCAGCCCGGTGTCAGTATAATGTGACTGGGTTTGGTATCATGCCACGTGTCTACGACGTGATATTCCAGTGAGGCAGCACTATAAAGTTGGGCATTGTGCTCACTGCTACAAGTAGACACCGTCGTTTATATAACTGAAAAATTGTTGAAAAAGACGTTAAACCCGAACACACACACACACACACACACACACACACACACACACACACACACACACACATATTCGTGATGAAATATTACCCATAACCTCAACAGAAACTATTTACAACTCATTTTGCGCATATATGACTATACACAAGTTTCATAGGACAATCCATCTTCCTTCATTTAAACAATTTGTCAATGCAGGAATGCTCAAAACTGTTTAAATGTGGCCATAAGGGAAACAAATATCATATGGAACAAGTAAAATAAACATAATATGGCAAGAAAAAGTTTCGAAAAACAAATATTTTCACATTTGCATTTCTTAATTCAGTCTCTTGAGTATTTTCCTCAATGCATTGTTCCTTACTTTTTTACGTTTTTTTTTTCTATTATTTTACATTTTTTTTTTAGAAATTTGGTTATAATGAGTTAGGTTTTATCATTTTATAAATTTAAATTTCTTTTCGTGTCCAACAATTAATCTAAAAAAGAATTTATCTTGAAATTTTGTTCAAAAATAGAAACAAAAATTTAATAAAAGAAAAGACTAGCTTGCAAAATTGCACTAGAAGATAGGTAAAATGGCAACTCACAGTTTCTCTACTTTCGGCTTGGCAGCGTGTCGTCGTTGGCAGTAGTACTTTGCTTCGTAATGTCGCAACAGCCCATTTTGATATTCGACATCCTGGTCTGCGGCTCCAAATATTGAATGAATTTGTGTCACGTAACACAAACACAACACGACACGAGTCTGTACATTTTTGATGTTTATTTACACAGTGGAATATTGCGTACATAACTTTCATAATTCATTTTGTAACTTCTTAAGTCTTAACAAGTGTCATATCTTAAACCTAACTTAATCTTAATATCTATGAGACCCATTTCCTAGGTCTAAGTCCAGCCGGACTCCTAAGCCCTTCTGACTTCTTCTCCTATCTAAATATCTGTAACTCTATTATCCAGCTATATCATAACATCAGTTATATTTATTGTCTGACAATTCGACGTACAAAACGTGAGGATGTGATATAATAAACAATTAGATAAATGCACCAACAATATATCAACTTGACAGGTGTGTAGCTGGTTTACAAACAATTATTTTACACATCCATCCTTTCACAGTACTGTTTCAGCATGTTTACGTGAAAAGTTTTTAACTTTCCGTCTTCATCTATCCTGTAATATAGTCTATTTACTACCTCTACTACTTTCTTAGGACCTTCCCAATGTAAGTGGTTTTCATCTCATCATTTCCGTCTTATCAGCCGATAACATTCTTAGAACAGTTATCGGTACACGGATTGTTCTGCCGTAAAGTAACTCAAAGGGAGAAAACTCCAAACTTTCTTGCGGAACTTCACGGTAAGCAAACAACACAGCATTCAAATACCTATCCCAATATCTAGGCCTTTCACTACACATACGCTTCAACATTTGCTTCAAACTACCGTTAAATTTCTCTACTAAACCCTTATACATCGGGTGATACGGTGTTGTAGTAGAAGGTCTGACGTTAACTGCGATCCACATTCGGTAAATATTTCCTCTGGCACTCCTAATCTACTATACATATTACTAATGCTTCTGCTACCCTCTCAGTTTCAATACTAGGTAATGCTATGGCTTACGGATATCTAGTAGCATAGTCTACCATAGTCAAAATATATCTGTTTTTCATATCATTCATAGGTTCGATCGGACCAACAATGTCGACAGCAACTGTTTTAAACGGAATATCAATTAAAAGCATTTTTCCTAAAGGAACTTTGCTTACACTACCTTTAGATATAGTACGTTGACATATACTACATGACCGACAATACCTCCTAAAATTGGAGCAAAAACAAGTATTTTCTTCGATTTGACCTAGTGACCTAGTTTTTGACCCAGATGACCCATAATTTGAACTTGACCTAGATGTCATCAAGGCTATCATTCTGACCAAAATTCATGAATATCAATTGAAAAATATATCCTCTATCGCATACACAAGGTTTTTCTTTGATTTGACCTAATGACCTACTTTTTGACCCAAGATGACCTATATTCGAACTTGACCTAGATTTCATCAAGGCAATCATTCTAACTTCATGCAGATAAATTGTAAATGCAGCCTCTATCGCATACTCAAGGTTTGATTTGACCTAGTGACCTAGTTTTTGAACCAAGATGACCACTATTCGAACTCGGCCTAAATTTTATCAAGGCAATCATTCTGACCAAATTTCATGAAGTTCAATTGACAAAATACAGCCTCTATTGCATACAAAAGGTTGTTCTTTGATTTGAACTAGTCACCTACTTTTTATCCCCAGATGACCATTAATTCGAACTTGACCTAGATTTCATCAAGGCTATCATTCTGACCATAATTCATGAAGATCAACCGAAAAATACAGCCTCTATCGCATACACAAGGTTTTTCTTTGATTTGACCTAGTGACCCAATTCTTGACCCCAGATGACCCATTTTCAAATTCTACCTAGATTTTATCAAGATAATCATTCTGACCAAAATCCATGAAAATTAATTGAAAAAATACAGCATCTATCGCATACATAAGGTTTTCCTTTGATTTGACCTAGCGACCTAGTGTTTGATTCCAGATGAACCTTTTTCAAACTTGGCCTAGATTTCATCAAGGACATCATTCTGACCAAAATTCATGAAGATTAATTGAATAATACAGCCTCAATCGCATACACAATGTTTTTCTTTGATTTGACCTAGTGACCTACATGTAGTTTTTGACCCCAGATAACCTATTTTCAAACTCGGCTTAGAGTTCATCAAGGTAATCAGTCTGACCAAATTTCATGAAGATCATTTTAAAAATACAGCCTCTGTCGTATACACAAGCTAAATGTTGACGGACAGACAGACAGACGACAGACAGACAGACGCCGGACATCAAGTGATCAGAAAAACTCACCTGAGCAATGCTCTGGTGAGCTAATTACAACTTATTCCTAACTTTAAAAAACCTAACTGAACCCTTACCTCTACACTGCTTAATCGTACCTTCATCAGCCTTCCTTCTACACAAATCTAAAGTGCTATCTTTTTTTCTGTTGCTTTTCTAAGAATTCCTCTCTAGATATATCTAAAATGTGAGACGGAATTTTAAGCTTTACTTGCTTCTTAACTTTGGCTTGTGCCTTAGTTTCTACTGCTGACGCTAAGCTACTAAACTGTGGTTCGACAGCTCCTTCTACATTACTAGTTATAACATCATTGGTAGGGTTAGCTGCAACCAACGCCTCTACAGTACCCTTGAAATACAGACAATCAATATTTACTCTAGCTACATCTAGCCTGTGTTCACTCCCATCTATGAACTTACATCTACGGGTTTTCTCTACAAACTGACTTGCTGCTACGAAGTCCCGTTTCACTATCACACATGTACAACCTGTATCTCGCATAGCGATTATATCCCTACCATTACAAGTACCGGCTTTTGCAGGACATGAACATACACTAAGCATATCTAACTCCTCAACATCACTGAGTTCTATAAAACTATTTCCACTCTCCGACCCATTTGACTTACTCCTAGCTCTATCTCTATTTCTTCCTCTGCCTCTACTCCTAGTTCTGTCAGGACCTCTACCTCTAATTCTATTTTCCTTACTATCTCTATTCTCCGCGTTACTACTCTCCAGTTCCTGCTCTACCTCTACCTCTGCAGCTGCATTAGCACTATTACCGGACTTTCCGCTCCTACAGTAATATGCGCTACGTCCTAAACAACCACAGTTGGTACACTTCAGTTCACCAAAAGGTTGATAACCTCTATCTATTCACTACATTACTACTACCTCATTTAACAGTGCCTGCATTACGATTAATATGAAACTGTCTCTGAAGTATTTTATACTGTTTATTTCCTCGGACCTTACTGGTTCGATTCACGATATACTTGGGACCTCCACGGGTCTTTGCTCTTACTACTCAAATTCTGATACAGTTCTCTGTTACGAATTGATCCCTAAGCAACCTATCTAACAACCCTTCGTAATCTAACAACCCTTCGTATGTTTTCTCTACTTTACTCAACCTTAGCCAACCGCGTAATACCTACTTATTCTAGCTAAAAGCATCACAAATATCTCATTATCACGGGGTCTCTCACATCTTAACTTTTTCTTATAAGTGTGACCTTAAAGGTGCAAAATAAAGACAAATGAATAGACACTAATCTTTAAAAAAGACTACACATTTTGAAATATACCAGTAAACATTACGATAGCCGTGCAATATTCCCTTGAAAATAACATATATACAGAGAAACAAATGATTGTTTCTGTATTTTCTTAGACTGACATGGGTGGTCATTTTGTCCTACTTTCGTGTTTATCGCTTTTCCGTAATCGGTCGGAAATTCTTCGGGATCACGTGATTTTAAAATTGTTTCAAACGAATATCCGTTTAAAGACGCGCAACAAATAACTGTATTTCCATGATAGTAATTATACACGACTTGCACGAAAATTATGAGATGTACAAAATTTGAGTTTAAAATTGACAGTGACATATATTAGGCCAAGACAATGCGTTTAATTTCTAAAATCTTATTAAATTAATGTAGCCATATGCTCATAAATCAGTGTATTTAGGTAAATTTCAATCACATTTTGTTTCTGCAGTGTCAGATAGTTATTTATTTATATTCTTAAAACTATGCTGAAAAGAGATTAATTGAAAAAGTTTGCAGACGAAGTTGTGAAAACACTTTTATTCGTGAAGGGCCTGAATTGTCCTCCCGAAAACTTGTAGTATAGCTGTATATTACCTGTATTGTAAGAATGATTTTCATGAAGATTTTGTGAGTTACACAAATGTTGAATTCCCTGTGCTAAGTTTGTAAAAATCACTATCGTTTGGTCATATAATATATTTTGCGTCTATTTATAAATCAAAGCCTCGTTTCGGTGGATTCTTCCGAAAAAATCCGAAGATGCGCGACGGATTCGTAATCAGTCGGAAAACATACTTTCGGTTTGACATAGGCAACATTTTTTATTTATTTGTTAGTTATTCTTGAACATACTCATGACTATTTGGTTAGATCCGATGCAGTGGGTCATATTTTCAGCAAATAGGAAGTCTCAGTTACAAACTCTGGTTTTCATATAATACTCGTTTGGGTTTTAGTAGTGAACCTTTAAAATGAGCCATCCGAAACAACAGGCACTCTACACGTCGTCTTGATGTGGTGAACATTTTTGTCAAGTTTGTTCGAAATCCTTAAATGACAGAACGGACACGAAACTGCCAATGGACAGACGGCCAGATGGCCAGATGGATACCGGGGATATAACAAAATACGTCCCTTCGGGCGTATAATAACAACAAAGGGATGGAGACGCAAGATATTAAGTTTTCTACAGTTTTGACAATGTTTTACCTGCTGACCTACATTTTGATCCTCGCTGACCCAGTTTAAGGAAAAGCTCACTCCAGATTCCAAGTGTCGTGCGCAACTGTCTATCAGTCGGTGACCACTAAAGCTGGTTAGCTGAAGCTTTGGACCTGTCTTGTCTTGTCTGAGGTAAGTCGTCACTCTGAAAAATGGATAAAACTATTATATGTGTAACAACAATAGATCAAAACAAGAGGAATCAACTATTGCTGCAGTTTAATGAGTGTTAATAATGTTCGAATAGCTACTGTGTCTGGTCGACCATCCCATTTCTGACACCAATGTGACAGAATGGACGAACCGGGGTCATTTACTACCACAACAAATTAACATCCATTGCGATATTTACAAGTTTATTTACAAAAATGATTATTTACGATGAATGAAGGAAAAAATATGAAAGAACGAACAGAAAAATAAAAAAATACAATAAAATTAAAAAATATCTGAGCTCAGTATCTATTTCTAGATGATGTACAGTCTTTAAATTTAAACTTTATTTCTATCTCCAACTTCTGTCACAGGTGTTTCCTTTTACTTCAAACCTAAAATAGCGAAACGTATCTTCAAGTAAAGTCCATCTAAACCGTAAAAACGTTGACACCTTTTTGGCTCCCTATGTTGGTAGGTATTATTATCCCTGAGCTGTCTAAGTTGTCTACACAAATCATCGTCTTTGTGGTTAAGGCACAACCATGGATCGAAAGCTCTGCCCTGGGAGAATCACATCCAGGCGAGTGAAGATAAGTTAACCTCGAGTATTGTACTTCCGGGTCGTGACATCATCACTAGGTAAAAGTCGTCTGGTGGAATAAGCTAAAATATATAAGATATGGTATGCACCATAGCAAAACAAATTAGGGTATAAAACTGCTCCTTTGGGTACACCATACCTCCGTAAGCTCCCATAAATAATACGTAATACTTCAACAAAATATATGTGCATACAAGTTTTTACGTCACGTGATTACAATACGTCACTTATTACTTCCATTATTTTTTCAAATTAATTACTTACAAGTCAAAAATTAAAATACGGAAAAGATATGAAAAGATTTTGATGAAAAATTATAGATAAGGAAATAATAAACAGCAGCTATTATTTACAACCACAAATTAACAAAATGCAATGCAAATTTAACGTTATACAATAGCTGGTATGAATGTGATATCAACTACCATGCAACAAAACGGACATTGTATAGATATGCTATAGACCGGCATACAATAATTTCAAATTACAATTAGATGTCAAATACACGATTTAACACTTGCCAAATAATACATTTATACATTACAGTGCAATGCAGTATCGGCGTTCCATACTTTACTACGAAAAGATTGACATATACGATTTATGATAAAGACAATTTTCTAATAACTATATTACACAATTTCAAATATAAATCTTACAACTTATACAAACGAAACATTTTAGATTCCTCTTTCGAAATAAATAATTCACAAAAGTCTGAAAAAATAGCCTGACATACCGAAACTATCTTATCTCTTGCCGAAAAGTAAACGTTTTTACAAAATCCTGTAGAATGACAAAAATTTACTAAATAAAAATCGTAATTAAAAAATTATACAAAAATCTAACAAATAAATTTCTTACATCGATCTAGCAAAATTTCTACCAAGAAAAATTAATGTGACATAATTTCGTCTTATGTCGAAAAAGGTGTGCACCAGGCATACCTAGTCCAGTCTATTTGTAGGGTTATGTCCGCCAAATACTAGATTTCATGGGACTCACGACATAGCCGGGAAATTTTACTACTTTTGACGCGGATTTGAATTGGACAATTTAAGGCCCGTTTTAGTGGTTTTGGGGATAAAAACATAAACTACTGAAGTTTAAAAATGACCAACTTTCTAATTACTGAACCGAATTTAATAAAATTTACATGGAAATTAAAGTTATGAAATACAGAAAAAACATGAAAGGTATTTTATGCATATAATCTGACATTTACCTCAATAACTCAAAAATTTACAAGAAGATGATGGAATACCTGCATTTAAACTACAGATACATTGAGACCCGTATGTCAGTTTGTGACATATTGTACTTTATCATATAAATGGGAAGTAATCTCATATACAAAAAAAGGTTAACTCGGGTGTCTGTGACCTTGACCTTAGCACATGACACAATGTCTTGTAACAGTGAATATTTATGCAAAATTATTTGAATATACACCAATCATAAACGTTCCAGACCAGACAAAAAATATTCTCCAAAGGTGACATTGACTTTGGCGCTAGAGGTCTTAGTCTTGCGTTTGACAAATCAAATCATAATAGGGACTTTTTGTTGCAAGTAATATTAAACAAGAGGGCCCTGAAGGCCCTGTATCGCTCACCTGACATATTGATATGAAGATCAGATCATCAAGATTAACATTCTGCCGAGGTTTCATTAATATATGGTCATAAATGTGGCCTCTAGAGTGTCAACTAGCTTTTCCGTTAATTTGACCTCGTGACCTAGTTTTTGACCTCACATGACCCAGATTCAGATTTGGCCTAGAGATCAAAACGTTTAACATTTTGACCAAGACTCATGAAGGTAGTCTTAAATGTGACCTCTAGAGTGTAAACAAAGTTTTCCTTGTTTTTGACCTGGTGACCTAGTTTTTGATCCTACAGATTTGAAAACTGACCAACAGGTCACCAGGGCAGACCTTCTGATAAAGTTAAATAGAGATATTGCCACAGGTGTGGCCTCTAGAGTGTTAAATAGCTTTTCCTTTGATTTGACCTGGTAACCTTTTTTTTGACCTGGTGAACTAGTTTTACAGATTCGTATATTGACCAACAGGTCACCAGGACAAACATTCTGATAAAGTTAAATAGAGATATTGCCATAAGTGTGGCCTCTAGAGTGTTAACTAGCTTTCCCTTTGATTTGACCTGGTAACCTTTTTTTGACCTCGGATGACCAAATATCAAACTTTTTCAAGATTTTGTTGCGGGTAACATTCTGACCAAGTTTCATTAAGATTGTATCAAAATTGTGACCTCTAGAGTGTTAACAAGCTTTTTATTTGATTTGACATGGTGACCTAGTTTTTTATCCCAACGGACCAAGATTGAAACTTGACCTAAAGATCCTCGAGATTAACATTCTGACCAAGATACCGTCATAAATGTGGCCTCTAGAGATTTAACTAGCGTTTCCTTTGCTTTTTTGACCTGGTGACCCAGTTTTTTTATCCCACTTAACGCAGAGTTGACCTTTATCTATAAAAGTAATCAAGATTAACATTCTGACCAAGTTTCATAGAGATATAGCCATAATGTTGCCTCTAGGGTGTTAACAAGCTTTCCCTTTGGTTTGATCCGGTGATCTAGTTTTTGACCCCAACTGACCCAGATTTGAACTTGAACTAAAGATCATCAAGATTAACAAAAACGATTAACTAAGATATTGTCATAATTGTGGCCTCTAGCGTGTTAAATAGCTTCTCCTTTGATTTGACTTGTGACCTAGTTGATGACCCTACATGACCCAGATTCAAACGTGACCTACAAAACATCGAGGTTAACATACTTATAAATGCTCGTCATAAATGTGGCGTTTAGTGTTAACGAACTTTTCGTTTGACCTGACCTGGTTACCTTGTTTTTGACTTAAATGACCCGATATAAAACTCATCAATGATTGTATTAAGGGTATTATTCTGACCAAGTTTCTTTAAGGTATTAGATCACTAATAGAGAACCTCCTTTTTGAGGAGTATTCAACTCTTACCATAAACCTACTTTTACTGCAATTCTTAGGGGGCGTAGGTTCAAACCCTACTGGGACCAAATTATTTTCCTTTTTTTTCTAGTATGTTTTTACTTCTTTCAAGACTTATTATTGATTTCTTGCACAAAAATGAAAAAAAGATGAATCTTTTAAGCGATTTCTTGGTGTTCAAAGTGAATTTACTACTTAAACAGAAGGAGTAGAGTTACAAATCTTTAAAAATATTGAGTTACACACGGTGAAAGTTCTCTATTTTGCTTTCACTCTTAGATTATATATTGTGGAAGAAATTTAGGTAGGTTTTACATCTTCCTTAAGGTTAGTTTTAAATGGAGTAAGCAAAATCCAAAACAGAAACACATCATTCGACCTTATTTTTTCAATGTTGAAGTATGAATTTTGTCTCATTAAATCCGTTTACTTGAGACACCATGGAAAAAAATATATTGACATTTTTATTTTGTGTTTTATAATTGTTTACCAATAGTTTGATGTTTCTTCTATTGAAATTTATGGTAAAATGAGTACTCTGCAAACGTTTTGGGTAGTGGCTATCACTTTGAAATCTGTCTCTACTTGAGCTTGAGGAGATACCGTAAGTTTTACAAAATTTATAAAAAACGGCACGGAAAAAGTTGTTTAAAAATTGCAAAATAGTGCAAAACACGGTTACCTTTCAGAATATACCAGGCAAAGGCCATTTTGTAAACATTACTATTAGTGACCTTATACCTTAAAGTAGGCCAAAATTAAGACCTCTAGAGTGTTAACAAGCTTTTCCTTCGATTTGATTTGATGACCTAGTTTTTAACCCAGGATGACCCAATGTCGAAGATTTTATTGAGGGTAACATTCTGGCCCGCCCGCTTAGCTCAGTAGGTAAGAGCGTTGGTCCACGGATCGCGGGGTCGTGAGTTCGATCCTCGGGCGGGGAGTATGTTCTTCGTGACTATTTGATAAACGACATTGTGTCTGAAATCATTAGTCCTCCACCTCTGATTCATGTGGGGAAGTTGGCAGTTACTTGCGGAGAACAGGTTTGTACTGGTGCAGAATCCAGGAACACTGGTTAGGTTAACTGCCCGCCGTTACATGACTGAAATACTGTTGAAAAAACGGCGTTAAACCCAAAACAAACAAACATTCTGACCAAGTTCCATTAAGACCGAGCCAAAATTGTGACCTTTAGAGTGTTAACATCATGTATTTGGTAATTTCAATAAGATTGTTATAATACAAGGGATTTCTTTGCTGCAGTATCAGCATCCTAGGTTTCATAAATACTCACATGACTAGGTATCTTACAAAACTTGATTAACCTGTTGAAGGTTAGTGCATGAACCCTTAGAAAATTAATTATTTTGGTTGTGAAATTACTGTAAAACTGGAAATGAGTCGGAAAAGATAATAAAATTTTCTTCATATATTTTGATATACATTGTATGGCTAAATCAATAGCTTTGCCTCGGTTTAAAATATTGTTGCAATATATGGCAGATTTAATTTTGACTGATGAAGGCGGCTGACGGCAGCACAGCTAACCTTCAAATCATCTTTCGAACCGTTTGAGTAAATTAGGAAATAATTCTTTTAAGTTGACTTGATCTCATTTTATTTCAGGAATTGTTTTTAAAATTTTAAAGGCAATTTTCATATTAAAAAGAACTGTAGGGAAAACAAGGATCCATGGTGGTATATGCAAAATGAACGTTCTTTTATATCATTAAATTCAAATTCAGTTACCTCTCATGAACAGACTCAATCAAACCGAGTCTGCTATTATTTTTATTTGGTTGCATTCTATGTCTACAAGAGATCTTTCTACAACTTTTATTAATCCCCCGCCGTGGCGGAGGGATTATAGGAATGGTCTGCGTCCGTCCTTCCGTCCTTCCGTCCGTCTTTCCGTCCGTCCTTCCGTCCGTAACAAAATCATGTCCGGTCCATATCTCCTAAACCCCTTGAAGGATTTTCATGAAACTTGGGTCAAATGATCACCTCATCAAGACGATGTGCAGAACCCATGAGTCAGCCTTATCGGTTCAAGGTCAAGGTCACAACTCAAGGTCAAAGGTTTGAGCCTGCCATTTTGTGTCCGCTCTATATCTCCTAAACACCTTGAAGGAATTTTATAAAACTTGGGTCAAATGATCACCTCATCAAGACGATGTGCAGAACCCATGAGTCAGTCATGCCGGCTCAAGGTCAAGGTCACAACTCAAGGTCAAATGTTTGAGCCTTCCATTTTGTGTCCGCTCTATATCTCTTAAACCCCTTGAAGGAATTTTATAAAACTTGGGTCAAATGATCACCTCATCAAGACGATGTGCAGAACCCATGAGTCAGTCATGCCGGCTCAAGGTCAAGGTCACAACTTAGAGTCAAATGTTTGAACCTTCCATTCCATTTTGTGTCCGCTCTATATCTCCTAAACCCCTTGAAGGATTTTCATCAAACTTGGGTCAAACAATCACCTCATCAAGGCGATTGCAGAACTTATAAGTCAGCCATGTCGGCTCAAGGTCAAGGTCACAACTGAAGGTCAAAGGTTTGAGCCTTCAATTTCGTGTCCGCTCTATATCTCCTAAACCCCTTGAAGGAATTTTATAAAACTTGGGTCAAATGATTACCTCATCAAAACGATGTGCAGAAATTATGAGTCAATCATGCCAGCTCAAGGTCAAGGTTACAACTAAGGGTCGAAGGTTTGAGCCTTCCATTTGGTGTCCACTCTGTATCTCCTTAACCCCTTGAAGGATTTTCATCAAACTTGGGTCAAATGATCACCTCATCAACAACTCACGAGTCAGCCATGTCAACTCAAGGTCAAGGTCACAACTGAAGGTCAAAGGTTTCAGCTCTGTATCTCCTAAACCCTTTGAAGGATTTTCATGCAACTTTGGTCAAATGATCACCTCATCAAGACATTGTGCAGAATTCATGAGT